>NC_059184.1:10406055-10561049 GCF_020631705.1 Daphnia magna
TCCATTCGCCATTATGGAGGGCGCTGGAGAGTCGATGCTTCAAGATGCGTCTAGTCATTTCTTATCTGCGCTGCTCGAGCAATTCCAGCGTCGCGCATGGCAGTCTAGCTTCAGATGCCCAATTCCAGCATTGCCCGTATAATCCGGCTCCAGATGCGCGGCACTTGCTCCCTCGTTTGGAGGTGCTGGAGAAGGGACAGCTGCCTCAGTACCCTATGGCCGGGCTCGGTTGGCAAACGTTACGCGCCTGGGGTTGTAGTCTTGAGCGGCGGTTTTTAGAAGTTGTTTTGAATGTTGGGAGTGTAGAGTAGCCGTAAGAAAAACTCATGGTAGTCAAGTGGTGTGTTGCCCGAAGATGTAGCTTGGTTTTTATATAGTTGAGTTCAACATGTGAAGTGGATTTGATTATGGTATTGTTCGTCTTTAGTGCACTATCCCACGTTTGTTTCATCGGCGATTTCAGAAAATGTAGAATTGGATTAAGATTTTGTCACGGTAAGATGAGGCAAAGAAAAGATTCGGTTCTTAGTCAAGCGTTGTATCGTTTTGTGTTGTTGGGTGACGACGTAGAGAGAAGAGAAAAAATAAAGTGAACTGATGCCTAATGAAGGGTCTAACGTTGTTTATTGTGGTAGGGGAGACCGGGGCTATACAGGGAAAAAAATAAAAACTAACTTTAAGAATTTTTACTGGTTAAAAAAATAAATTATCATTAAATTTGTTGTATTCATGTTAAACCTTATCATGTCCTCTATTAAAAGATATTTTTAAAATATGGTTTTGTCCAATACACAATTCTCTAGCAAATTATTTAATGCAAGACCTTTTTTTTGTTGAACACTAAAACATTACGGGGTTACTTGGGACAGCTCCATAAAATTCTTTTTTATCCTAAAATAATTAGATTTATTTAAAGTTATTATAGCCATTCGATTATGAATTATATTTCGCGTCGGATAGTGTGTAACATTTATCGAAAATGAATTGTTACAATTCTAAAAATAGTTTTAAACTTTTTTTTTTTTCAAAATTTTCCTTTTTTGTTATGGGGGTTGGCTTTAGCTGCAAAAAGGGAGGGATTATTTTTTAATCGATAGTTATATGTTATAAATAGCTAATTGTTTTTCCCAACGATTGTAACTAGAAGTAGATGTCATACAGTCAGTCAATTCAATTTATCATGACAGAGTTTCCCATATTTCGTCTTAGTTTTCAAGGTATTTCTTAACACTGCCAGATTTTTATTAACTAATAGTTATTTATTGGAATCTTTATATTTGTAGATGGTTCGTAACTAAAAGAGAAAGAACATTGATCAAGTAACTGAATGTCAAGCAAAAGATATTGTGATGAAAAAGAAAGCAAGTGGCATTAGTTTTCGAAAGTTAGCTATAAAAGGCATGTCAAAATCAACTATCCATCGTGCGTGTAAAAAGATTTCTCAAATTAACCCAAATCATACTTCACTAAGAAGAAGTTTTCATCATCGACAAGTATTTTCTCCAAAACAGGAAACTGCACTTGCAGCTTATCTTATAGTCGCTCAAAAGTTGAATCATGGTCTCACACCTGCAGACACGAGAAAACTTGCCTTTGTATATGCTAAGGCTAATCAAATTGTCATTCCTTCTGGTTGGCAGCTGAGAGAAGAAGCAGGACCAGATTGGTTTTCTTCATTTCCTAAAAGGAATCCCATCCTTTCAATAAGGAAACCTGAAAGAACCAGTCAAGCTAGAGCTGCAGCTGTTAACCATGTAGTAATCGATAAATTTTATTATGATTTATTCAATTTATGTGTGAAGTACAAGTTTCCACCTGAGAAAATATTTAACTGTGACGAAACTAATAATCCAACTGTGGTTGATCCACAAAACATTGTTGCTCAAGAAAGGGCCAAGGCGGTAATAATTCTGTAAAGATTTATTACTGATAATTAATAAAAGCTTATGTTATTTTAAGGTGTCAAGCTCAACTAGTGGAGAACAAGGCATAAATGTCACTATGCTAGCATTTGTTAACGCAGCTGGTGATGCTTTTCCAGGAGTTTTCATATACCCAAGAAAGAAAGTAAACCTTGACAAAATGGTTGACCTGCCCCAAGGATTCCTGCCATTGGCACACCAAAGTGGCTGGATGAATGATGATCTGTTTTTAATTTCTCTGCAACATTTCAAGAAACAAGTCAACTGTTCACCGGATGATCCAATTCTATTAATATTGGATAATCACATAAGCCATATATCGTATCCTGTTGTAGATTATTGCAAGAGTAATGGAATAATTCTGTTCACTTTGCCGACACACACATCACACGTATTGCAACCACTCGACAAGGGATTGTTTGGTCCCATGAAAGAAGACCTTAAAAAGGAACATCGTGAGTGGATGAGACTTTACCCTGGACAGAGAATTGGAATTTATGATGTCCCAAAATTAACAAGAGGACCGTATACTTGGAGGTTCAATCAACAAAACATAAAATCATCATTTTCTGCTTGCGGTATATATCCTTTCAATAGACACGCAATTCCAGAAAATATGTTCGTCCCTTCATCAGTTACAGATCTACCTGCAGGTAACTAAAATCAAATTACTTTGTTCCTCAAATGTCAATAATTAACGAATTTTTTACTTTTTGCAGTGCCAACCGTAGCCGCAACAGCACCATTAACAGAAAATCAGCCAACAGATATTAATCCCGAGTCCGTTTACGATCATAATATTCATTATTTGAGTAAAATTTTTGCGTTAATAACATTTTATACGAAACCTTAACTTGAAATCCTACATTTTTTCCTTGCAGGTAATTTACCCATTGAAATTAATGCATCTCATTTGTCAGAGTGCCAGGCACCATTAAATATTGTGTCTAAATTTGTTTCGGACGTTAATTGTTCTACTAACAAAGTTACAGTGACTTCATTTCAAACACCTCCTACGACTCCTTCGCCATCCAATGAAGGCCTTGCTCAATCTGTGAATCAAGATCACGTAAGATGTCCAACAGAACGAAATTCTTCGACTTCAAATATGTTCAGCGTCCATGTTTTACCAAAGATAAAATTTCATGTCAGCAATTAGCTACTCCGTCGACTTCCAATGGAGTACCTGGTACACATTTAACATCAGAGGAAGTTGTACCTCCCCAAGGGTAGCTCAAACTGGACCGAGACTTTCAAGAAAAAGGAATAGAGGGGCTTCTCGTGTCTTGACTAATTCCCCAGAGATTGCAAAACTTAAAGCCACCTATAATTTAAAAGTATTGAAAGAAACAAACCGGCTATTGAAGAAATCAATTATGTGTCCAAAGAAAATGCAGAAAAAAGTAAGAAATTATTTATGTAATTTTTCATTTCAATGCTTAACTTAAGCGTTTATTGTATTTACTTTATGAGCAGGATTCAGGTGGAAAGGCAGCAGCGAAATTAATTCTTTCTCAAACTAAATCACAATTAGCTGCCAAGAAAACTAGGAATACAGTAAAGAAAAAAAATTTGACGCGTTCGAAAACTAATGAGGAGAATAATTCTCCCGTGGACGATGACTATGTCCCTCATAATCGCGTTCCCACTACTTCTAAAAACCAAGCAACAATGAAACTTCGTTCAGTCAACCACCAGCTCTTTTAAGATTTTGCTTTTTAATTAATTTTTTTAGTCTTAATGGCTCTGCAACGTTTTAACTCACTAATACCAATAGTTTTTGTTTGTATCGTACTCGTTTTCCTAATGATCAAGATAAAAAATCCAGTCAATTGTAAACATTGAACTTCATTACAATAAAAATGTATCAAGAACATCGTTGTTTGTGTTTCCTGTTTTTATTACAGCCAGAAATGAAATTATATGCCAGCCAGAAATGAAAAATAATGACAAAAACAAAGGCTACTCGATATATGAACCAGATGTCTGAATAATTTTCTCAAGTTTACAAGAAATTGTTTTAATGAGTTCAGTGACGAGTTCCTCAGTGCACACATTATTCCAACTTAATGAAATCTGTTCCCAAAGATTGTTTTGATTGAAAACCTTCACGTTACCCCTACTGAAATTGTTCATCATCTTAAACCAAACATCCTCAACGGTCATGACATCCCCAAAGTATTTGGGCCAATCAAGAAAAGTAATTTTTTCTTTATTGCCTTTTGCAAACTCCATAACTGCTTTACTGCGATGAACTGGAAACCTAATTACAAGATAATTGAAATCAATTTAACATCATATAAATATATTGCACTATTGCTGTTACCAATCATGAACAAGTCCAATTGGTTGTGATTCATCTTTATCGCTCAAAGGTAAAATATGTTTTTGTAGGATCTCCTTATATGTTGCTGAGTTGAACTTTTCGTTGACTCGCAACAAAAGAGCCTTTGGATGCGATGATGAAACACAGCCCCAAACTAATACAGTGTTATGTACTTCTCTTTCTGAGCCAAAGTATAATGATATCTTGTCTTGATCATTGTAGCTGCAAGTATAGGTAACATATTAATGAAATGACAGTAAAAAAAATATCTTTGGCACTTCAAACAAAATATATCACCTAAAGCGTTGGGTATCTCCGTAGGCAACATCACCAACGTAATATTTATATGTCTTAAACAATGGATAGCCCCATTTTCCCTGGTCTTTTTCATTTCTTCGGTTATTTGTGGCCGAAACATTTTGTGATTTACGGATTCACAATTTCGATTGTCAGACAGAATTAGTTTTTCAAAGTAGTTTTAGTTTTCTGCTTAGAAATCGATATATCTATACTGTCACTATAAATTGATTTAAAAATTTACTCCTCCCCTATAGGCGGAGAATGGAAATGGACTTCGTCCCAAACAACCCCAGTCTCGATGTCCCAAATTGCCCCGCAAAAACCACTTGACTCATTTTACTTATTACACCTAAACGATAACAGCTACACAAAAAAAATCTAACAAAAAAAAAGGAGAATGAATTTCCTTTTCAATGTTTGTTTTGGTTTTTTTATAACGTATTTAGAAAGTACCCTTTTTTGTTTTTTTAAATGGGAGGGATTTCACTCAAAATGGAATAAACCAGATTTTTCCCTCCATCTCCTAAACAAATTATAAGATTTTAATAATTTTTTTTGTCAACGTGTGTAACAACATTTCACATGTTTGGCTAAAAAATTAATATTTTCAAAAAATGGGAACATGCCAAAAACGGCGATGTCCCACCTAACCCCTGTCCCAAATAGCCCCGGTCTCCCCTAAGTTTGGGTAAAGGCAGACAAAAATATTAGAAAAAAATGGAAAGATTCACTTAATTCCACAAAGGGGAATAAGTTAACTACTCGGCGCGTACAAAAACATGAATATCAATACAAAAGATAAAAGACCGTTGCTGCTTAAGTAAGTTCACGAATTTGACTTTCGGTGTGGGGTTTTCAGTTGTCGTTCTCATCGTAACGCGGGCGCTTGCAGGGAGCATCCCACTTCTGGGACCAGTTGTAGAGAGGAGAATGAAATTTTTCTGGATCCAGATCCAAGATGATTTTCCAGGTGTGGACATCTCCTCTCCAGTTGTTCCCGTTTATCTGGTTGACAAGTCGATTTGTAAAAAGGGTGGGGTTTTGCCTTAACCGTCGTTCGTAACGGTGGTGTTCGGTAGCGGCTCCAGTTCCCACAAATCGGCCCTATCCGAGTCCGGTGACATCGGGGTCCGGTTATTTATGAGAGCGCTGGACTGTCGTGGTTGATTCCAGCGTAGGACGTTATTCGGCTGCACCGAAAGCATCGACAAGGTATTCGTCGTGGCAGCGCAAACTGCCCACTCGTCGTCGGTGGTGGTCTAGTCGGGTAACGGTGACTCGTGTTTGTCATTGTCATGCTTTGACGTGGAACCTCATCCCCAGTTGTCGTCAGCGGCGGCGTCCCCGGTGGGGGCCAAAGACTTTTGTTTAGAGACCTCTTGATGAACGTTGTTGGGCTCCATGATGAAGGAATGGCTTATACTACTAATCAGACTGAGCTGGGAATGGAATGATAGTCGTCGAAAATTATTTTTGAGTAAATTTGGCATTTTTCTTCTCTTATATAGACATGTGACGTCTGCCGATATCAGCGTCGTAATAAAAATAATATAATTTTTTTTGCGTCATTGAAACCCTTCTCTATAGCGGAAAGGTTTTTTGCGATTGCATTGTGGAGGTCCGGTGACATTGTTCTATTCGGACTCTTTGGTTAGAAAATCTCCATTGGACTCTTTTGGTGGATTTTCTAATGCATTAGTATTGCATGTAAAGTTATCATTGGCAATTGGAGTATGATGACGCTGACTTGTGGCATCGGCGCCTATTTCAACGGATGACAAATGATCTTCTTCAGATGCATGAGATTGCTTGGTGACGTCCTCTTGGCTTAACTTTCGCTGATCAATTTCTTCAGCCGGAAAATTTTTGTCAAATGGGGTTGCGTCAATGTCAAAGCTATCGTGGGCTGCGTCGTCGGGATCTTCAATTTCGATGTTAATCTCATTTTCTGAAAAATAGGTAGTTTGAGTCGCAACCGATTTTCGAAATCGATTTTCAAAGTCCAATGAATTTTCAAGTGGTGGGCAATATCTAGTTTTCTAAAGCATTGTTTGGTACAGATGTTTCAAACGATTGACATGGATACGCTGGCATACGTAAGAACTATCAGCAATATCTACTGAATTATTGCTACATACGTTTACAACTCTATGAGGGCCTTTATATTTCGAAGTGAATTTTTCACTATCACTGTCTTTAACTACACGAATATCTAATAACACTCTACTGCATACAACATATTTTCGTTCTTTCGCTTGTTTATTATATATTGTCCGTGCTTTCTTACACTCTTTACGGACTCGCTGAAAACTATAACGTAAGTGGTCAGCTAGATTTACTGCATAATCAGATGCAAATTTAAATGTTTGAGGGGAAGCGTCTAAAAATTCATGGATAGGTATACTGGGGGTCTTTACCATGGACTAAATAAAATTGGGTGTAAAGCGTCGAAGAGTGAACTGAACTAATATAAGCAAATACAGCATCATTTAAAATATCTTCCCAATTTTTATATTCTCCATTAGTCTGTATTATTCCCGCACTTTTTTTGATTTTTATATGTGCCTTTTTTTATCGAGGTTACTTATATGTTGAATAACTTCCCTATTTAAAAAAAAATAAATTCTAGACCCCTTGCCGACTGAGAAAGTGTGAAAATGGTTGATACATCACGGTTTTTTGGCACGCTTGGATTGCGTATTATTTTTAAAAATATGGCCTTAACATATTGTTATTTAAGTAGTTAAACTACATACATGGACTAATTTTGAACTAAATCGAATGAAAATTAGACCCCCCGCCATACGTTTTAATTTAAAAAATTTGTAGTATTGATGAGATAAATTTATTTTTCGCTGAGTTGACTTCTGAAAAATTGAATATTTACTATTCAAAAGACACAACGCGATAATCAATAACATAAAACACACAATATATTCATAATCGATCAAGATCAGACTTTTTCAAGGAAGACATTGAGACTCGATGATTGGTTTTCAACAACTGGAAATAAAAAAGCCTATTGTTTCTCGGTTTGGCAAATATCTTTGAAATCGGAAATCAATTTTACTCCACGTTCTGAGCAATCATTTACTGCTTCTAACTGTCGAAAGAAAGCCTTTATTTCCCGGTAATCAGTCATCCGCTCCCAATACTTTAGGGGTAGCTGCAACCAATCTGTTTGACTAGCATGAAGTCTCATAACGTTAGAAAGCAACCACGAATTTGGGCCTATGAGTGAGTGTAAAAAAGGCTTTTCGTCAACGGATTTAATTGGAAATTTTTGTTTTTCCACAGTGAATTCCTTTGGTCTGGGTGTTTCCCACAGCTTTTGAGCTCTTCGTCTGTAAGTTCTAGACGAGTTGAAAGCAAGCACATTTTAAGAAAATATATGGCCTTACTCACTAATAAACCGGGCATGATGGAGCGCTCCCGGTTTCCTTAACTTACACATCACGTCACCACCGAGAAAAAAATCGTTAAGTCTAACAGTTCTTTATAATCGGCCCTAGGAAATACACTAGTCGGATAACAATCTTGTGCCTAATTAAGAACTTCTGTTGCAGTTGATGCTACCATTGTGATAATTGGCTGGCCGTTATCATCCGTGGTCGCAGGCCATTGGAATAGGGTTGTGTCGTTATGATCGTGTTCGATATTCCCCCCAATCATTCTGAAACCGCTTGAAAAGCAACTTCTATGGGCCAACGGTGTTACCCGAAACGGACTTCAAAATATTTTTTATGTGAACCTCGTACATGTGATGGCGACAGGCAAGCCAAAAGACAGGGCAGTTCATATCTTTCTCAATTAAACTGGCGCAACAATTTCGAATGCCAGTATTACTACCGGTAGTATCGAATACTAAAGCGACAACGTCTTGTTTTATTTGCCAATCATCTAGTATTGCAATTAGTGAATTCTTTTGGGAAATACCGGTTAAATCTGCAACGGATGTAATGCCAATGATTTTCGGTCTATGAGAAAAAAATTAAGTATTAACACCAGATTATATTTAAAATTTTTTTTAAAATGTTATACCCGCTTGATGCACTGCTAACTAATATAGCAACGCGCTCTTCTTTTTTCCCGCTAACAAGCTTAATAAGTTTAGAGTCTCAAAGGACCGTCGTATATTTTGGTTTATTTCTCAAGTAGCTTTCCTTGACTTCTTTGGCCTTCAATTTTCGTTCCGCAGCCCGTTGACGCCAGACGGATGACACGGACAAGGAAAATGAATTGACGCTTTCACCGACAGAATTAATAATTGTTGATTGGACTAGTAACTGCTTTCGAACCGAAATGTTTGATCTGTCAAACACCTGCGACATGACTTTCTATAACTGCTTTGCTGGAAGTGGAAGAGACACTTTTTCACTGGACTTTTTTCTCTTAGATGGGATCACTTTAAAATCTTTGTTCCGGCGAGAAAACTTTTAGTTCGATTATTTGCCACTTGGCAACGTCTTAGTTTAAGTCAAATTCTCTTCCTTATATTCCCCGCACTCTTTTCCCCATTGTCTCGTCTGCTATTTAATGGAAGTCTAAAACCACGCGAGTGACACTTCTCGTTTTTGGTTATCCCCGAACATAATTCTATTTTTGTGTGTGTTCTTATTCTGTCAATCAGGTACGATAACTATGAAATTATGTATGTGAACGTTTCTTAATTAGTCGTATGTTCCCTTATTCAGTTTTATATTGATTTGGCCTGTCTATTGGTCTATGTCTATTCTGGCCAGTGAGTGTTTGGTTAACCAACTCACCTGGTAACTATTTTGTACTCATTTTATTGCAAGTTTATGTCCTACTTATGTTTTCCTTTCTTAAGGTTTTGCTCTTTGTCTCTTTATCTGTGGTTCATGGTCTGGGTGGCATCCTAATACTTTAGTCGTGCCATCCCAGGTATTGTGTTACATATTTTCATTCCGTGCTTTATTCTTAACCCCTCTATTGTGTTACAGATACCATTTGGATTTATTCTTATTCACTGGTTTAATCCCTGTCACATTGACATTTGGCTATTTGTGACTGGTATCATTGCGACTCACTTGCTATCAATCATCATCTTAATCAGAAATACATACGAGTGCCTTACAAACACTCTTGAGTAAAGTAACGAGGCTCCTTACAATCACAGCGTCGAAACATTTTGGTCCTTCGAACCGGAGCTTCCAGCGTTACTTTACTGATCCACCAGCTACTTGGAGCTGGACTTTCTGATTCTTCTGTCCACCAACAAATCTGGAGCTGGTCTTCTCATTGTCTTATCTGCCAGCACACCTGGAGCTGGTCATCTACTATTCTACCGAACACAGTCGGCCCTCATCTTGCTAATTAGTCCTCCATCTTTCGAGATTCGCTGCCTTTCTTCTCTCCACGTCTCTCTCTTTGGTCCATTCCAGTTCGGTCTTCGACATCATGGCTGGCGTACCTAAAGATCCTGAAACTGCTGCTGAAGACTTTCGACTTCAGGTTACTAGAAGACCAACGCTTCGTCGACAAATTACTACAGCATTGAACAAAATCAACGCCATCATAACGAGTGGAGGTCCGCGAGGCGGGTTAGCTGCGTTGCTACGTCACGTCGAAGAATTGGTAAATCAAGCAACCAGTCTTCAAACGGAATTATCTGCCCTCGAGACCGAAGAAGAAAGTGAAAGACAGGACAACATCCATTTGGGATACATAGAGAGATTTGGACAAATCTCGGAAGCTAGCAAAGCCTATTACGCCAGTCGGGGAGCTGAAGCTTCCGTAGTGGAGGAGCAAATATTCGAAGATGAAGAAGAGGACATCTCCGCTTCCAAGGTTGGTCGGAGACAAGCTGCACTTGCTGAAGCTCAGGCCAGAGCAGATGAAGCAGCAGGAAATGCAGAAAGAGCTCGACAAGAAGCGGAAGAAGCCCAACTTGCCCTCCAACGATTGAACTTAGAAGAAGACAGGATGAGTTCAGTCAGCCAACGCCAACCGAATCCGAATCCGCTGACAACCGATTTCAGATTACGCCAACGAAAGCTCAACCTGCCAACAAGCTCAGAGGCCCCTGACGATTGGATCGACCGTTATGCAGCCGGCCATTTGAGGCCCAACAAAGGTTCCAGTTCGCGATCATCAGTGAAGACAGAGCTTGAAGCTTACACTGGGAAATCATTAGATTGGTTCGAGTGGATTGACTTGTTTCGAGCTCTCGTCCATGATATGGGGAAATTCCCTGGGAAGAAACTGGCAACCCTCAAGAGGCACTTGAAAGGTGACTGTGCCAACCTAGTACATGGTCTAGGAGGGGGAGAATTAGCCTATATTAAAGCACTAGTCCGATTGAAGCAGTCCTGTGGTCGTCGAGATGTAATGAGAGCCACACATATACAAGCTATTGAGAAAATGGAATTAAAGAATGATCCTGCCGCTTTCAAACGTTTCGTCGAAAAGATTAGGACTCATCTATTTGACCTCAGCCGGATTGGTGAATCTTCGTCAGCGGATTTAATTGAGAAGATAAGCCTTCGGCTACAACTGCAAGATCGGCTTGCGTGGAACGACGGAAGACAAGGGAGGATTAGAAACAAGAAGTTTGAACGTTTTCGGATCCTGGCTTTGCAGCAGAGCAGCCGCGTAACAGAACGCATACAGTATCGCTGCTGACCAGCTGCATGTACCCACAACCAAGTATGGGAATCGTCCGCAGGCTCGTACTCATCTGGCTTCCGCGAGTCCTGCCTCAAAGAACGTTCACTTCCGGTTTTTCTGTTTCAAATGCGAAGGTGATCACAAGTTAGATCACTGTTCTCAATTTAAATCTTTAGTCATAGGTGATAGAATCGCCTTTTGTGCCAGACATCGATTGTGTTTTGGCTGTCTTGGTGCCAAACATTTCGTCCGGTTCTGCAATCAGAAGAAGCCATGCAAGGTCGCCGGTTGCCACCTGCATCATCACGAATTACTCCATGATCCAGCGAGAGCAGCCGATCGCGTGCCGACAGAGTCTTCCAGGTCAGAAACAGCAAGAATAGGACATACCAGCCCACAACGAGTTGCCATGGAGATGATGCGCCTGAAGATCCTGAATGCTGATGGAGATGCTGTATGGGCCAATGCCTTCATTGACGAAGGAAGCGATTCCACTTTGATACGGCAAGGATTCACCAGCGCGAATAAGATTTTCGGCGTTCATCAGATCCTGACAGTGGAAGGAGCAGGCGGAGTCGTGACGAAGTATCGATCTCAACGCGTAGATTTCAAGATTAATACTGACTCCGGAGAAACTTTGAATGTACGTGGCTCTACCCTGCCTTCTACCGTAGCGAGTACCACTCCTGTGACAGATTGGGGAGTTCTCAAGAAGCGCTGGTCTCATCTTTCCGACCTTCCGGTTGGGAACACTGGTGGAAGAGTTGATATTTGATCGGCCAAGACCTCAATCATCTTACAGTAGCGCTTGAATCTAGAGTTGGAAACGATTATGAACCAACTGCAATTAGGATCCAATTAGGTTGGCTCATCCGGGGTGTAATAGCAGACAGCATCACTGTTTCAGCTGTCCGCATTCATAACGTCACCATCTCTACTCAACTTGAAAACATCGCTTCTGAATTGCGGCGTTTTTGTGATACCGAGAACTTTGGAACGGAATCTACGTTGGTGGCCATGTCTGCAGACGACCGACAAGCTGTCAGCATTTTGGAGTTCGGTACGAGAAAACTAGATCTTGGCTATGAAGTCCCTATTACCTGGAAAACCGGGGAGCCGAGTCTAGTGTGTAATCGACAAATGGCTCAACAGCGTCTCGACGGATTGCTCAGACGTTTCAGCAGAGATGCCGGATTTGAAGCTGACTATCGTGCTGCTGTGCAAAAGACCATCGACAAGGGTTACGCAACCATCTTGTCCGAAGAGGAATCCTTTTCAGCGAAATATTTCCTGGCTCATCATGGCGTGTACAAAGGACTGAAACTCAGAGTGGTCTTCGATGCTGCAGCCCCATTCCAGGGGAAATGTTTGAATGATTTCATTCTTAGCGGTCCTGCTCTTCAACCTTCTCTTCCATCCGTTTTGACCCAATTCAGAGAGGGAGCAGTCGCATGGGCTTCGGATGTAGAAGCTATGTTTAGCCGGTTTAGGCTTAATCCCTCTGACGCCAATTATTTTTGCTTTCTGTGGCAGGATCTCTCTGCTAAATTTGTAGTATGTCGGATGGATCGTTTACCTTTTGGTGCCACATGTTCCCCCTTCATTGCTATTTACACCACCTATCGAGCTGTTGCGGATGCAGAGGTTGGAGAGAAAGCTGTCAACGCGGTGAAGAAGAAAATGTACGTTGACGACTATCTGGGGTCCGCAAGAAACGTCAAAGAAGGATTGGAAGAAGCGTCGGTCGTCCGAAAAGCACTGGCTGACGCTGATTTACATTTCCAAGGTTGGATCTCGAATTCCGAAGAATTTGTTCAAGTGATGCAAGGCGAAAAGAATTCAACCTCACCTGACGTTTTCTTAATCGAGGATGGTAACAAGAAGGTGCTGGGCGACGTGTGGAACACCCGAGACGACACACTTGGTTTTCAAGTCGACAACATGATGGAGGAAGAATATACGCGTGTCAGCCTCACCAGCAAAGTAGCCACTGTTTTCGATCCGCTGGGATTAGCTGCGCCACTCATCGTCAAGGCCAAGGTCCGTCTTCGAGAATTAGGAGTCAAAGGATTGGGATGGTCTGATCCAGCAGATGAAACGGACCGCGTTTGGTGGGAATCCTGGTTCGCAATCATGCGTGAATTGATTCACGTTTCAATTGAACGTTGTCTATTCCCGGAAGATTGAATCCTGCTGATGCTGCTACTCGTTCTGCCATTGGAGAAGAAGTTTGGCCCAAGATCTGGCAAGACGGTCCCGAATTTCTGCTCAAACCCGAATCTGATTGGCCAACTGATCTACCTTGGTTGGCTGCCACGGCGGAACTCAAACACACGAAGCAATACAACATTCAAGCCGCCGCTGCCTTTCTGAAACTATTTCAGATGTATTATTTTCTGTTAAGTTTAATGATCAGGATGGCTATATTTTTTTGCTATTGGAACATCAAAGTACTGTTGATAAAATGATGGCATTTAGGTTATTTAAATATATGCTAGCTATAAAGCCAAGAGAGCGAGGAATGATGCAAAAGAAAGGCAAAATATTTTGGATAAAATCAAAAAAACTATAGGTGAATCTGGAAGTACTAAAAAGCCTATTTCTAGGTTCTGTTGACCAAATTTTTAACGTAACCATATTAAAGCTCCAACAAAATTTAGAAAGGCTAAAAAGGTTCTTGGTATTACAAGAAACGAGATTAATAGCTTTATTCCATTTCAACGTTAATGAGAGAGTACTCAATGAGATTATTTGGTTATACGTCAATTCGGGATAATGCTTTTAGTAAGACAGAGAAAAAGTATAAGGTAGACCCTTATGAAACTTTCAGGGAAATAGTTTCCTCTTTTTCCGAATAACTTTTTAAGGCTATGCAGACTAATCATTTAGTTACTGCTGTGTATCATCCGCAATGCAATGGTTTAGTAGAACGCTGCAACCATACATTTCCTGAAATATGGTCATGTAAATTCCTGGGTGTATGTAAATTCCTGTCATAATGATTGGGATGAATTTGTCGGTTTCGTTACGTTTGCTTATAATACGAGTCAACAGGAGTCAATGGGAGTTACTACTTTTTTCTTTTGTACGGTCGAGAACCCTTTTTACCGGTGGACGTTGGGCGAAAATCCAATTCCCGTTGTTTTTCAATCCCGCATCATCATCCGCGAAGCTGTGAAGAAGCATCTACTGCATGTTCAAACTCGTCAGAAGAAACATCTGATCCCCGTCGTCGTAGTGTATCTTTTGCCGTTTGTCGTCCGACTAAATTCCTTCACCGGAATTTTGATTCCTTGCAAAACTCTTTGAAAAATATTTTCCAGTTTTCAAATGATCAATTTCGTTTCGGTTTGGCTTTACAAACCATCAGTTCACTTCCTTCCAAGTTATCTACGACCCTGGACCCTATCAATGGTCACAAGATTGGCCAGCATTCATTAGAAGTACAGTTCTTGAATGGCTTCTTTAATTCCAAACCTCCCCCACCCCGTTCCAATGCAATAAGGGACCCCGATGTGGTGTTCTCCAATTTTGCCACGTTATCGGATAATAAAAATTTACCCTTAACTGTCATATCTCATAAACTTTCAACCTTGATTGCTTATTTTGTTAACTTCGGGTTTCCAAAATCGCTGATATTTAGGTACCTATCATCCATTTTTCAAATTCAGTCACGACTTTCTCTAGTTTTCGCCCCCAAAGACTCAACATTTGTTACCGTTACGCTCGTTTCTTTTTCCTCGTCTCGGAGACCCTTCTTGCACGGTCAATTGCCTAGCTAGTTTTGTGGAGCGTTCAGTTTCTTTGCGTCAACGGGATTCTGATGCTTTGTTCATTTCGTATAAACGCCAACACACACCAGTCGTACATCTACATGTACAAAACACTAATATCTGCATCATGGAAACAACAAACGACTACGTATTTGCTGCAACCTGTTCTGAAAAATGAACTAGATGGATATTAGAAAAAGAGACCAGCTACCTAATTTCTCAAGAATCAGAAATTTGTTTTTCCGTGGGAATCGACGAAACCTTAAAATTGGAACAAAGTGCTATAGAAGGAGATACCAGAAAAAACCAGCAGTGGTTTTTCAAACAATAGATACCAATCCGGATGTTATAGAAAATCCCCGACGTAACATTGCAAGATATTCAAAAAATCCGATTAGAACAAAGAATAGCGATTACCACTACAATAAACTCACCCATTTTTGGAGGAGCCCTTAAGAAAAATCATGACAATTGAAACCTAATCTGGGACATGATCGCCTGGGGACTATTGAAAAATGGACAACATCAGAGTGAAAAATGTGTTACGCACCACGGAATCTACAAGCAACTTACTATGGAAGGTTGCGACACGGATTAGACAAACTTTCAAGACGAATTAAAAACATTTATCACAAGCAACGATGCCCTAGTACAATCACAAGTATCGGTGGGAAACTGCAGCAAATTAACCAACAAAGGCCAAGCCAGGCGAGACAGAAAGTGTCTTACACTGAAAATAGAACGTTTGAGTTTGGGGCATTGCCATGGCTCATGTCGAAAACAACAGTTTAGTTTTAAATATCGAAACCCGCACCAAATAAAGACGCTGTCAGCTGAAGCCATTATAGCACTCCATACTCAACAACAATTGCATGAAAAGCAACTCCCACCTATCCCACCGCTGCTAAAAAGAGAAAAGAAACCAGACAACGAAAACTTGACAACGCCACAAACACAAATTTTATCGACCTCAACCACTACGACAACAACAATTTCGAAATTAACTACAAAAGCTAAAAGAACAGTAACCACATCAACCATTAAAACAAATTTAAAAAGTACGCCTCCAACAACTAAGCCAACATCAACAACAACTAAGCCTACGACTACAAAGCCTACGATTCCAACAACCAGGTCAACAGCTACAACTAGTAAGCTTACAACTACGACCACTAAAACTTCAATTACGACAACTAAGCCTACAACAACAACAACTAAGCCTACAACTAGAACTGCAAGACCTACAGAGCCTTCGATGACAACATCAACTACAATGTCTTCAACGACAACTACAGCAACAAAAATAACTCAATCAACAAGTCCAACGACAAGACAGCATTCAACAACCGAAACAGCTAATGAACCTCCAGTCACGAAAGGTCAAACAATCCACACCTCCACAGAGAATATAGGAATATAAATCATTGACGACACCGAGCAACCGACTAATCAAAATATACCTGAAGCAGCATCTTTAACGATAGAGCAGCAGCCAGAGGCATCGATAAAAGAAGAAGCTCCGAAAAATGGCCTACCCAAAAACCCAGATGAATTCAACGACAAACTTAAATTCGAGATTAGAAAAATGCACGAGCAATACAAAATCAGCGTTGAAACTGAACACTAGAACAAGCTCGCTAAAGAAATCCGCGACGTATACTGCCAACTTTCTACGATAGAGAGAAACCAAGCTGTGATTTTAGCCCAAGGCAATGGTATTCTCGCTGCGTCAACACTTGGACTACCAATTTACTCGAGGCTACAAGGCTTTGGACAAATAATGGCACTTCATCAATGCGAAGTGAAACGTATTTTTGTCTCTGTAAAAGAATCAAAATGTGGATTTTAGCTATTATTTACCAACGAAGATAAAAACTGCACAATGGGAGTAGATGGATGATCTATTTATTATCCTTACTCCCATTATTTCTGCAAAACTCATTTGGAAAAATTAAACGGATTCTTGCACATCTGGGAAAATAATTCAACAGACGGAGATTAAATAAAACAAAAAGCAAATATCCACTTGCCCAACCTGGACTTCATCAAAGAATTTGAAGAACTACACACAAACGACCTCGACTATGGACTAAAGAGCCGCCCAGCACTCGAAACAATAGAAATGGGACAATTTAATATTCTGAACGATATCTTAGGCCGAGTGCAAGAATCAGAAGCAAATTCAGTATCTCATATAGTAATATCAGAAAAACAAGATAACCAGATCGGAACCATGTTTTCATGGTTCAACACATTAAAAATTCTTATTCTATCTATTATCGAATTTATTGCATTCCTCATATGCCTACGCATATTTCTCATATACGACCCGTACAGAAGAATCATGGAAAGAATCCAGCAAACTAGAAGACTGAGAAGATACGGAGTCAACCTGGAAGAGGCTCACGAGTTAACCTCAATGATTGCGAACTAAACCACTCAAGTAACAGAAGAGATTACTGAACAATCGTTTAATAGAATAGCGGCACCAACAACACTTACCATGGAAAAAATTGCACAATCGTGCCCTGCCCAACCAAGTGCACTGCAACAACTAAGTATTTATCCCAAAGTGGAAAAAATTTAGAAGTGGATCAACCTCGCAGATGTACAGGAAAACACACAACGTGCTCTTACGTTGTGGGTTTTGGAATGGTATGGGAAGACCTTTGCAGATGCTCAACGGAAACTGAATATAAAAACAACAAACCTAAAAAAAAAAAAATTGATTTGTCTTCACTATACCAGTAGTGTTAAAACAGCCACCGAACAATCAAGTGTTAAGTGAAAATGGAAGGTTTCAATGTAGTGAAGAAAAACAACGAAGAAACATTAGTGATGGAATGGGAGAGTGAAGAGGCAGTGCAACGTAGTGAAGCAACAGATGGTGAAAGGCAACAAGAAATAAATTACATACTGATCGAAAGTTACATTGAAACAGATAGTTAAACACAACGAGAAGGACTTTTCGGAGATTATGTTTATAGTCCACCAACGTTCAAATTCGATCCAAATGCAACACAAAAGACAACACCACCAAATTGTACCAACTGTGCAACGAAAACGCACCCCGGAGTGTGAAAGCGGAAAAACTGGACATAACAGATTTACTGAAGACTACGGAGCTGACCCAGACAAAGAAGAGGATGGCCAGACCATCGCACACAGAGCAGAAGCGGAGAACAACAAGCTCTTAATCAGGATATTGTGATATCACAAATAAGTTTGCAGCGTATTACAGCCTGGGAGAAACACCGTTAATGGTTGCAATCGCCTCCGGACATGAAGATTTCGCCAACTATTTATGGCGTAGTTCAAATGTCGCAAAAATAGCGAAGGATAACAGCACTGGGTTACTAATAGCCGTGTAACTACACGGCTCTGCACCTAGCAACAATATTTCGTCACTCTGACGTAATGAATATATTAATCAGATACGGAGCTAATACCGAAGGAATAGATTTAAACGGAAAGAAACCACAAGACTAAGCAACTGACAGTGTTCGAGAAAGCGTGTTTGAATACTGGAAACATCGTCAAAACCGAAAACGAAGGGCGCCCGATAGTGAAGAATTTTTCAATTAATATGGAAACCTTTAGGAACACCAATTAAAAAAATTATTCCCGACACTGCAAATTAATACAATAACACAAACACTACAAAACAACAACAATTATACACTAAAATAACCATGAACACTAATCTTCAAGACCATCATCATCGAGCATCTCGTCAAAGTTGCCGCGGTGACACATAAGGAAATCAAAAGTGGATGGCCTAATTTTCCGAACCAACACGGAAAAAAACAAAGACAATCAAGAATCACACACAAAACTTGAAACCTATCGTAGCATTCCGACTAAAAAGGAAAGTAGAAAATGATTTCTTGGCTAACACTCTGTATAGCCAATGGAAATGAATAACGGGAAAAGGGGATGTATTTTATATTTCATGTCTCTAACTATATACATAAGAGAACTTAGAAAGAAAACGGTGAAGGAAAGAATTTGGTCAACTGGTGAGAGATAAAATAAAAACAGGTATTCATCTAACTGCTGTTATGCTACATGCCGGAGAAGAAGAAGAAAAAGAACGAAATAGAAGGAAATTGGAGGACCAATTTCTTCTTGTTGAACAAGGGGTAGGGCGGAGGGATGTAACAGGCAGCGGCAGCTTCAACCCCACCTAGCAACAGCACCCCACCCAGTAGAAAGATCGTCACGTACGCAACCTTCCTTTAGGCTATCTGTTAAGTGAAAGTGAATAAAAAATCCTCCCATCTTAACCTTCAATGTTCAATATAAAAAACACAACTGTAACATCATAATCGGAACTGAATATAGGCAAATACACAGTTTGTAAACCTTTACAGTGCATTCACAATGAACACAAGTATATTTGAACCTTTTTACATGTAGAAGTATAAACTCATGGTATCACAGAGTCTTCACATTGAATACAAGTATATTTGATTCTGTTTACATGTAGAAGTAGAAACACATGGTATGACAGTGTTTTCACATTTAATACGAGTATATTTGATCATGTTTACATTTAGAAGTAAAAACTCATGGTATCACAGTGTCTTCACATTAAAGACAAGTATATTTGATTCTGTTTACAAGTAGAAGTAAAGATATAGCCTAGGCTCATATAAAACTCATAAATATCATTGAAAACAAGTATATTTGATTCTGTTTACATGTAAAAGTATTGATATAGACTAAGCCCATACAGTACCCACCAAACGATTAGGTACAACCCCGTTTTTTAGTGCATTCTTATGGCGCTACGGGTCTCAGGAAAACGTAATTATCTTTTTACTGGTAACGACTAAATTTGTTTTTATTTTTTCCTCTATCAGAAGAGAAAGTGCTCTAAAAATTATCTTTTCATGAAAAAATTGTACGAGTTACACCTAGGGCGCTAAAGTATCGTTCACATGATTAGGTACACCACTTTTCTCCCCATAAACGCCATGTTAATACCGGCGTTACCAAAAATAAAAATAAAAAACTTCAAAACATCCTTAAATTATTTTTTTATGCCAAACGACGCGTTTTTCTTTACTCTATTAGAATATAGTGCATGTTTTTGAATTATTTGAACTAAAAAAATGTTTTCCTACACCCCAAAGTTGTTACACTCAAATGTTTTACAGAGAAAATTAAGATTTGTGCTTACGCCACCAGGGGCACTGGGATCAATTTCAAGTGCTCGGATTTGTTTTCTTTAAACACAGCTAAATATTTCGTATCCTCCAAGTTATTTTCAGAAAGTACAGCATAAGGATTTGGGTACTATGGAATAGATCAAGGAACGGAATTGTTTGCTAACACTAAACCAAATTTTGCAATGGTTAAGCTTCTAAATAATGTGTTTGATGTCATGAATGGTCGTTGCAAAGAAGAATCAATAAATGCAAACAACTAGGAAGAGAAACGCAAGTACTTACGGCTATACAATTGTTTTTCCGCTGTATTAATAATATCTTTATCTTCCTTTATAAGACTCTGGTTTAATTGTCGATGCAACTGACATGACCGATGTAATTTGGAAGGAAGAACTTCTCACACCACTTATATCACAAACAACCATGGAAGCATTTCGATTAACTATATCTAGCATTATTGGTATAGTGGTTGATCTTCTCGGCGATAATTATACGTTTGTTTTGACTGGAAAGTTGAACCAGGATTGTATTTAGGTGCAACTTAAACAATTTAAATTTAATACTTTACCTTGTATGATGTAAAGTATTTCATTTAGAGATTCTTTGGAATTATTCGAAATGCTGGTGGCTCGAACGAACATCTGACTATCCATTCATTTTCACAACTGTACCGTCTTCTTTGCATATAATTTCCTGTCAAGGATGCGGTCAGCCACGGAAATGTCGACAAGGGAGAGCGACTAAAGATGCTGGTGTCCTACAAAGATTGCCTCCTCGCTAAATTTCGTAAGGAAAAAAGGGATACAGCAATTCTCCGAAAAAGTAAAAAGATAAAATACTTGAAAAATTGTTGGAGCGGGACCCATAAAATTCAAACGAATTAACAAGCGATACAGTATCGCCAATAGAGGATCCGTTAATTGATTTGGAATCTCCACGATTCCTTACAATTTCCTGAAAAGTTGATTAGCCTGGTGCCCATTCTGAAGAAGAAGTGTTGTCCTAAAAGATCAAGAAACATATGGTATATAACCTGTGTGCTTATTTTATCTACTCCCGGAAGGGGCTTTTAAAACGTCAAAGATTGTTTAAAGAAACTGGAAACATCGTTTGAGCTCCTTCCAGAAGACTTCTACGAGCACGTAGCAACATTGTGTTTAGAAAACGGCGTACTGCAATTTTGCACCAAGGAAATGTTTGATGTTTTTCAAAATTTTTGAAGATGCCTATCGTAAAGAGGTTATTAAAAAGCATTATAAATTGAATTATAATTAAATGAAAAAAAAACCACCGTGGTTGAATTTCACTCTGCAGGTTAATATTTCAAGTTACAACCTAGGGATTGGTTTGATAGAACAATATAAGTTCTGGATGAAAAGACAAAGGATAGAAAGGTTAAGATTCAAATTTGCTGCAAACCACACCGGAATGAAATCTTCCAAGATCTAATCACGATATAATAGGAAAGATACACTCTCGCGCTATCCCAGTCTCTTGGAAGAAACTGCGGGTGTTCAGTAAAGGGTCCCAAGATTCCCCGCTAGGTTCGCAAGTATAGGAGGCCCCTCGCCTCTCGGGGGTATAGTGAAAATTGGGGTTTTTCGTTCGTTATTTATAAAATTACCAATCAATGTGTCCAGAAATTGATTTCATTTAAGCTTAATTTAATTCCCTATCCTTAAATACCTAATTCATCTAGATTAGGCAATTATTTATATGTTAAATTTGTGATTGAAATTCACAATTTTTTGAAATTTGTGCCTTTCGCAACATTGCCTATTTCATTATATTAAACACGTTTGTCTTCTGTCTAGTCAGCAACTTTTACACCTTTGTTAAAAATGGATATATTTAATAAATATTGACGAATTCTATTTCTAATGAATTCTGCACTAGAGAGAGAGACAGACTGTATATTTCATCCTTTTTACATATCGAAGTATAAACTCATGGTATCACAGTGTATTCACGTGAAATACACGTATATTTGATTCTGTTTGCATGTAAAAGTATAGACTCATAATATGACAGTGTATTCACATTAAATACAAGTAAATTTGATTCTGTTTACATGTAGAAGTAAAGATATAAGCTGATATGCGTAAGCTGATATAAGACTCATTAATCACATTAAATTCAAGTATATTTGATTCTTTTTACATGTAGAAGTATAGATATAGCCTGTGATCTTATAAATCTCATGACTCACATTGAATACAAGTATATTTTATCCTTTTTACATGATGGAGTATAAACTAATGGTATCACAGTGTATTCACATTGAATACAAGTATATTTGAATCTGTTTTCACGTAGAAGTATAGATATAGCATGGGCTCACATAAAACTCACGATTCACAATGAATACAAGTGTATTTGGTCCCTTTAACACATAGAAGTATAAACTTATGGTATCACAGTGTATTCATATTCAATATAAGTATATTTTATCCTTTTTACATATAGAAGTATAAACTCTTGGTATCACAGTGTATTCACATTGAATACAAGTATATTTGATTCTGTTTACACGTAGAAGTATAGATATATTGTAAAGTTGAAGGTTGAAGGTTAAGAAAGGGAGGGGTTTACAATAAATTTTACTTCTCTAAAAAACAGCTAGCCTAAGGGAAGGTTGCATACGTGACGACCTTCTTGCTGGGTGGGGTTGCTGTTGACGGAAGGGGTTGCTGCTGCCTATTACATTCCTTCCCCCATTCGACAAGAAGAAATTGGTCTTCAAATATTTTCTCTCCGTCATCCGATTTTCTTCTTCTCCTTCCTTCTGGCATGTGGCATGACAATAGTTAGATGAAAACTTGTTTTTATTTTACCTGTCCCCAGCTTAACCTATTTCCTTTCCTTCGCCGTTTTCTTTGTTTGTTGGGCTATGTGTATATAGTTGGAGACACAAAATACAAGATATGTTCCTTTTTACCTTTATATATTGCCTTTATGCAAATAAGAGCGTTAGTTAATTAATGATGGTCTACGTTCCTTTTTTATAGGAATGCTACGATAGATTTAAATTTTTTATCTGATTTTCTAAATTTTTTTTCTTTTAGTTTTTTCTTGACGATTTTTTACGTCGGTCTTTCGTTTTCCATTCTTTGTTCGTTTTTGTCTTTGCATGTTTTGTGACGGCTTCGTAAAGAAAAAATAATGGAAGTTGATTCATTTGAATTCTTGCTGCACCACCGTGGGAATTTTGATGAAGTCCTGGAAGTTATGGAAGCGTTGTTGTTTTCATCGCCTTTTCGTTTTTACACTCGATTTCAACCCGAAGATAAAGAGTTGATAGTGCAACTCTTACTGTTTTCCTTGCTCAATAATTCCATATTATATAATTAATGCTCCTCCCTCGGCTTGTGCTTTTGGCTTTCGCAGAGTCTGGATCGGAGAATACTATTACGTGTTAGTTGGTTTTCCCTTTTTTTGTTATTCGCTGTTTTTATTAATATTTTTCCTTGTTTGTTTTTTAGCCGTCATCCTGGCTATGCGAGATACCGGGATCTTTATCCTCAACATCTCGCTAGGCTCTTGTGGTGGCTAAAATCAGGTTAGGATATTTTTTATCCTACTTCACGGTCTGCCGTTTTCCTACCCGACTATCTTCAGGAAGATTTTGAACGGTTCTTCTAGGAAGATGATGGAAATTCAATTTTGTTTCTGTAGTGTCTTTATTGTAGTGTTTTGCAGTGTATAGTAATAAACTTTTTTTGATCTTTAATTTTGTTTTTGTTTTTATTTAGCTTTTTGAAAAATTTGTTTATTGGATTTTTTTTTGCTGTCAAAAGCTTTTCTCTTGCGGGTTTTTTATATAGTCCCAATCTTCGAACACGTTTCTCTTTTGTCTATCAGATGCGTAATCCCGCGGGGTATCTCCGTTGACGTCCGTTATCTCTGTATTTGCTCCGTGTTCTATTAAAATACGCATTACGTTAACTTGACTATACATTGTGGCTAGGTGTAGGGCCGTATAGTTCCCTGGTTTAGTGTTCTGATTGATGTTGATGTTGTTGTTTTTTTGCACATGCTGACCTAGCAAGACCGTCATTTCCATATTTTTCAGCATAATGTAGGACGGTGCTGTTGTCCTTTGCCATTTGTGCGACGTTGGAGCTAATCCACCAATAGTTAGCCAAATCTTCGTGTCCGTAGGCGATAACGACCATTTAAGGAGTTTCCCCCAAGCAATTGTATGCTTCAAATTTGTGGTAATAATATCCCAAAATTCTAATCTAGAGCTTGTTGTTTTTCGCCGCTGCTTTGTGTGCGATGGTTTGGCCATCTTCTTCTATGTTAGGGTCTGCCCCATAGTATGACAGTTAATCTGTTATGTCCAATTTTTCCACTTCAACATTCTTATGAAGAAGGGTTTTTCCGTCGTATCTTTGGTTGAGAAATTCCGCCTTAGTGCGATAATCCCATGCGGCGGGACCCAATTTTTTTATTATGCGCTTCCTTATTTCTTCTCTTGGAGCATTAATCATCTCCAAGAAAATTTCTTGGTTACGCAACCGTTTGATGGCATGCACTCTTTTATGAACAGCGCCTGCTGTTGCTGCGGGGAACGTTAGATATGTAATCATCGCACAGTTGTTTGGTGGTGTTGAATTCGGGTCGAGTTGGAACGTCGGTGCTAAATACCCATAATCCTTGAAATCTTCTTCTCATTGCTTTTCACTGTCCCTTTCGATTACTACTGTCGTTTCGTTGCTATGTTTCACTGCACAACTATTTCTTTACCTTTGTACACTACGTTGAAGCCTTCCATGTCTGAGTTAGCACTTGATCGTTTCGTAACTGCTTGAGCACTACTAGCTTGACAGAGTCACTTCCAGTTTTTAAACTGTGTCGAGTTACAAAAAATTGTATTTTTAGTATTACTACTTTCGGATCTATTTCCTTTTCAACTGGTTTTATTAAAAATAAAACTTTTACTACGATACAATTTTTTTTTAGAAAAATTGTTAGTTGTCTTTAGAGTCTGGTTTAGTCAAACACTTGCAAAGGTCTTCCCATACCATCCCATAACCTACGACATAAGTGCATGTCGTGTGTTTTCCTGTGCATTTGCGAGCATGATCTTTTTCCCAGTTTTCTTCCATAATAGGGTAAATACTGCATTGTTTCGGTGCACTTGGTTGAGCTAGGCGGTATTGTTGGGGTTTTTCCATGGTAAGAGGTGTAGGAGCCGTCATCCTAGTGAATGGTTGTTCTATTTTTTCTTCTAATGGTTGAATGTTTGAATTTGCAATCTTTGAAGTTATTCGTGTGCTTCTTTCATACTGATTTCGTATCTTCTTAATCTTCTAGGCTGGCGAATTTTCTCCATGATTCTTGTGAAGGGGTCGCAAATAATGAATATGCGTAGGCAAACGATGAATACAATTAATCCGATAATAGGTAGGATAAGAGTTTTCAATGTATCGAACCATGAAAACATGGTACGTATCTGGTTATACTGTTTTTCTAGCATCACTCTGTCAGAAACTGATTTTGAATCTCATTCTTGCATTAGGCCTACTAAATCGTTTAGGATATTCAATTGCTCCATTGTTTCATGCACTGGATGGCTCTTCAACTGTAATCGAAGTCATTCAAGTGTAGCTCTTCAAACTCCGTGATAAGGTTCAAGTTTGGCATGTGGATGTTTGCTTTTTGTTTTATCCAATCTCCATCTGTTGAATTATGTTCCCAGGTTTGATGGAATCTATTTAAATTTACCAAATGAGTTTTATAAAAAAAAATCAGAATAGGGATGTATAGACCATCCGTCCACTCCAATTGTGCAGTTTTTATCTTCGTAGTTAAATAATCGTGAAAATCCACATTTTGATTCTTTTGGGATATAAAAATTCGTTTTGTTTCACCTTGTTGAAGTGTCATCGCTGGTCCAAAGCCTTGCAGTCTCGTAAAAATGTGTAACCCAAGCGCTGAAGCAGCAAGAATACCGTTACTTTGAGCCAGAATCACGGCTTGAGTTCTTTTTATCGTCGAAAGTTGGCAAAATAAATCGCGGATTTCTTTTGCAAGTTTGTGTTTGTGTTCCATTTCTATACCTATTTTATATTGCTCATGCATTTTTGAAATTTCGAATTTGATCTAGGGATTGAATTCATCTATATTTTCGGGTAGGCCACTTTCTGTTTCTCCTTTTATAGGTACCTCCGGTATCTGTTCTAGTGTTGAAGATACTGCCTCGGGTATTTCTTGCTGAGCTGTTTGTTCAGTGTCATCAATAATTCCCATTATTGCGTCTTTCGTAATGGTGTGATCTTTCGTGACCGGAGGATCTTTTATTTTTTCGGTTGTTGGGTGATGTGTTGTTGATTGGCTTATTAATTCAGTTGTTGGTATCGCCTTAGTTGTCGTTGATGATATTGTAGTGGACGTTGTTTCAGTTGTAGTTGAGGGCAATGTAGGCTCAGTATTTGTAGTTGTAGGCTTAGTTGTTGCAGTTGTAGGTTTAGTAGTTTTTGGCTTAGTTGTTGTAGTCGTAGGCTTTGTAGTTGTTGTAGGCCTAGTTGTCGGTGGTGTGCTTTTAACGGTTTTTTTATGGCCGTTGTGGCTATTGTGGTTTTAATTATTGTTGTGCTTAATTTTGCATACGGTTTTGTTGTCGTCGTAGTGCTTGAAGTACACGAAATAGATTTGTGTGTAGTGGGCGTGGTCAAGTTTTCGTTGTTTGCTTTACTTTCTCTTTTGAGAAGAGGTGTTATAGATGGGAGTTGTTTTCCGTCAATTGATTGTTGAGTGTGAAGCGCTATAATGGCTGCTGCCGAAAGCGTCCGTATTTGGTGCTGGTTTCGATATTCGAAGCTAAAATGTTGTTTTCTACTTGAGCCATGGAAATGGCCTAAACTCAGACGTCCTACTTTCAGTGTGAGACACTTTCTGTCTGACGCCGGTGAATGTAGGCCAGTTCTGTTGATGTTTGTGTTGAACTCATTCAGCACTAGATGGAAGCGTTATGATTTTCTGAGAAAAACATGGAAGACAACGTCTGAGTGATGACGCTGCGGCTCTCGACGTTGATGCAGAAAAGTTGGAAGATACGTTCCGGTCTGTGTGGTATCTCTGACAGAGTACAAGTGTTATTGAAGTACTGTGTAAAATTGAATTCTTGTGTTTTGGTAAGTGTCATTCAACTTATCTCCTATGCTAATCAGGAGTCAAAATACACACTCTACTCGAGTATTAAACTGACAAAACTCTTCTCTGATATTTTGTTCTAACAAGTTCTGTCTGTTGCCATGAGCTGTCCTGTGTGTTCGAAAGTGCCCTAAATTGAACTGGTGTTGGCGCATTCCTGTAGAATAAGCATCGTTGTGTTTGCTTTGATGCAAGCATTAGTATTAAACGGTCTTATGGAGATATCAGACGTATATTTGAAGGCTTGACTCTTATTGGTTACTTTGCTGCAGTTTCCTACGGATACTTGAGATTGAACTAGGGGATCGTTGCTTGTGATAAATGTTTTCAGTTCATCTTGACATTTTGTCCAATCTGTGTCACAATCCTAAACGGTTAGTTGCTCGTTAAGTCCGTGATGTGTAACACATTTTTCATTTGGATATTGTCCATTTTTCAACAACCCCCAGGCGATCATGCCCAAGATGATATTTCCACTGCTATGATTTGTTTTCAGGATACCTCCAAATATGGGGTGAGTTTATTGTGTCTGTAACCGCTTTTCGTTGTTCCAATCAAACTTCTTGCATGTCTTCCAGTGTTGCGTCAGGGAAATTTTCTACTACATCCGGGTTAGTGTTAATTGTTTGAAAAATCCATTGCTGATTTTTTTCATGTTTTCTTCTGCAGCACATTGATCCAATTTTAACGATTGGTCGATTCCTAAGGTAAAAAACATTTTTGATTTTTGAGAGATTAAACAACTATTTTCTTTTTCCAATATCAATCTAGTTGATTCTTCTGAACAGGTCGCAGCGAATATGCGATCTCCTTCCGTCTCCGTGATGCAGATGTTGCTATTTTGTATACGTATCGTCTGGTCGACGATGTATTCGAAATCCGACCTTGATGGTAGAGGATCATCTTTTGAAAGTTGGTTGTGGGCTATTATTGAGTTGCTGCTTCCTGGTTCGTAAGCAATATAGATGGTTGAATTCTTTTGTACTAATTTCCTTTCTTCTTCGATAACTGACAATTTTTCGGTGTACCAATCTTATATTTTTCCAGTCGTAGGAGATGCTGCATAGTCGAGTCCCAAGTTGTTCATCTTTTAATGAGCTGTTGAATAGAAATTGGACATCTTGAAGATTCCAACGTCTTGTCCTAGACTGATATAATTATCTATAGCCGTAAATACTGAAGTATCCAGGTTGGTATTTTGAAGGCATGTAGTTAGCGTGGTTTTGAACAATATCATATAAAATTTTTGTTGTTTCTGCAGGAAACGTAAAAAACGTCAGAGGGATTCCAACTTGTTAGAAAATGAACGCAAACTAGATGATGGTTGCCGAAACCAATAACCTGTGGCTACTGTTTTGTATAAACCCTCTACCACCGGCTAAGCTAATAAGTTAAGTGTGTTGAATGTCAATGGTTCACTTGAAATACAGAGTTCGTAGCATAGTGGTATGTTGTGATAATACTCTTATTATATATAACTAAAACATGAACATTAGACTAGTATGGCTTGACTTTACACGATCAACTCCAACAGGTTATGGGCCCAGATAACGGATACCAGTAAGATAAAACTGCATATTCTCTGGGACGTTATTTTTGAAAGTGAAATGTCAGGCTCAACGTCCAAACACTTTAGCACTCTGGTTAAAATTTATCAATGATTATCAATCAATTTTTCAATTTTATCTGAGGAAATTTTCATCGATGGAAGTTTGGTTGTAGACTACTGTTGGAATCCCATAACTTAATCAATACAGTAGATGGAATTGATTAATTACCCGCAGTAGTAAGTGACACAATGGTAAAAGTTTTGTTTTTCAAGTTATTACTCATGCACCTCTATGTAGGTAGAAGTTGACACCGAGATTTCCAATCAGAAGATGATTGATGAGTGGAAGGCTAAAGATGTAACTGCTCGTAATTTTCTTTTCTCCACGATTGAGAGGCAGCAACAGAGCACACTCTCTGGGTGCAAAACAGCCCACGAAAAGTGGGTGAGACTTTCTGCACAACATGCCTAAAATGCAGCAGAAAATAGACACCTTCTCATGCAACGGTTCTTCGAATACAAATACCAACCAGATCATTGCATCATGTCACACATCTCGGCTATCGAGCACATGGCATCTCAACTGAACGACTTGAACGAACCCGTCTCTGAAGGACAACTAATGACCAAAATTCTTTTAACTCTACCACCGAGTTACCGCCATTTCCTATCTGTTTGGGATAACGTTCCACCTGAAGATAGACGTATCCAATTCCTAACTCAACTACTTATAAAGGAAGAGAATGTGACAAAACTCTACAACTGTGGCCACATTGATGCTGCTGATCAAGCCTTCTTCTCGGGAAACCACACGAATTATCCACAACTTAAGAATAGTTTCGCTTAATCATTCTGAGGACAACGACAGACCTACTCTAGATGTGGCAGAAATAGTGTCGGTCCAAGAAGAGGTGGAAGAGATCCAAGAGGAGGTTTCAGTCACCCATACCGCAGAGATACACAGTGCTTTTACTGTAGAGATTTCAACCATGTTTATGCAAACTGCTGAAATCGCATCAGAAATGAACGTAAGGAAAAACCAAACAACAACTTCTCAAACTTTGCCACATCTAATCAATCCTTCTACGGCCCATCAACTAACGAACAAAAAAAGAAGACTACACAAGAAAGGAACACTGACTTCAGCTACCAGTCCTATCAGAGTGAAATGACAAGTCCAATGAAAACTCTCCAACCGAGCCATCCAGCTATAAAGAGGCAGTAACGTCAGCTGACGCACACCAGTGGGAAAGCAGAATCACAGACGAATATGATTCATTAATGACACCATAACACCATTACCATCAGGCAGAACTGAAATAAAAGCTAAATGGATATTCAAGGTTAAACGTGGACTAAAAGACAACCCACCCCGCTAGAAAGCACGGCTTCTTGCTAAAAGGTTTTACTCAATGCTAAGAAATAGACTACCAAGATACGTTTGCACCAGTTGTCAAACTAAATTCTCTTCGGACTGTTCTAGCTCTTGTTGCCGCCAAAGAGATGGAGATGACCCAACTAGATATAAAAACTGGCTAAACACTAAACTGGATAAAAACTTCTCTATGGCAACCTAGATGAAGAACTATATTTGGAACAATGGGATTCATAGTACCTGGAAAACAAAATGAAGTGTACAAACTTCAAAAATCCCTTTACGGACTCAAACAAGCTCCTCGTGCCTGGAACACAAAATTTAACCGTTTTTTGGTTCAATTTGGCCTTAGTCGCTGCCCATCCGATCACTGCGTATACTACCGATGTCGAGAGGAGGAAATTACTGTTGTTCTCATATTCGTCGATGGCGGTTTGATTTGCAGCAATCGTAAAAACACACCTAATGCCATTCTTGAACATCTTAATACTAACTTTGAAGTTCGCTCATTTCCAGCCGATCGATTTCTAAGTCTCGATATCATTAGAGATCTGCCACTCTTAAAACTGCTTCTCACTCAAGGTGACTTCATAATCCAGATTCTTAGGAAACTCAACATGGAACTCTGTCATCCCAAACTACTACCTGCGCATCCCAACTCCAGACTAGACGCGTCCATGTCAGGAAAAGACGCAGGGGAATATTCCAAAATGCAATCTCTTCCTTATTGTGAGCAAGTCGGCAGCCTTATTGCAATATTTGATCAGCCACGTCTGACGTGATCTTCTTATGGTCTTCCCGATCATCCGTGGATGGGAGGAGGGAGGGTTGGAGCCTAGGGATAGAGTCCGGTAAGGATTAGGAAGGCTTGGTATCGAAGGGTTGGTGGGGTGTAAGGGTGCCAACGGTTCGCAAAAACCAATGGTTTTCCGAACCGTAATCGCATCGCGGATCAAAAAATCAAGGATCCGAACCGCGCCGAACCGTCCCAGATCGGCACAGGCGCGGTTTCGGAGCCAACAAAAGAAATACGCTCCGTTTCGCACCGTACCGATGGATTTTTTTGTGGGATGGGGTTAAATAATATGCACGTAGATAATTGTCGACTGCTGTCAGTGCTGTTCAGTGTTTAGATTGCTGTTTCAAATAACAATATTAAAAGTTATTTTTCTTCAGTATGCCCAAAGAAAATTCGGCTAAAACAAAAAAACCGTGTGCGGCCAATGCTATAGCATATAATTTGCCTCGAAAGGCAAAATTAAAAGTCAATAAAAAGTAAGTTGTTTTAGGTTATTTGTTTACATTTGGTTTGTCATCTAAAAATGTTTTTATTTGTGTTACTAGTGCTGTAACTGTAATGCCTATTGTTGAGACGTCTGGCGAAGCTACTGAGGCTAACTCTAGTGTTAATGTCATTGATCTAGAGCCGGAACCAGAAAGGGTTTCAAAACAAGTAGATAATGACAGCATACCCAACGCTCTTGCTTCAAGTTCGGTTTTAAATGGTGATAATACAGCAAATAGTATTATCCATGATGCTCAAATAGATTCAGTTGTAGACATGGTAGCTGCAAGCTGGGCTGAATTTGACGCAGAAAGCCGGAATGGTCAAGAATTTGGGGACATTCCTGATTCATTGGCTTCAGAGCTACCTGGCTCAGAATTGTCTGATTCCACTAGAGTTGCTCAGGATGTGGAAGAAACACCAGGTAGACTTTATATCTGCTTTATAGAATAGCCAAAATAATACTAATTCAAAGGCCCTGTCAGATGTAGAAAATGTTGCCACAAATTTTTAAAATAGGAAAAAAAGGGTGTCTTGGGTCGGGAACTATTTTCAATTTGACGAGCTTAAAAATAAGAATATTTGCCAGCTTTGTGGGTAATTAGCAATTATGGGTTTTAAGCCGCAATCCTATTGTAAATTTATTTTGTAATCTATAGTTTCCAATACAATGCTTCTAAAAGCCAAGGAAGTACCACTGCCATGGAAAGACATTTAACGGGAATCAAAGGGGGTCATGGATTTTTGAAAGGATCGACAACTAATCTTAGGGCATTTGATTCCAACTTAATAGCGAAATTGGTAATAATAGTTTTACTGTTTTCTTTTTTTATATTTTGCCAAGTGTGACTTTTCTAACGAATCTTAACAGCCTTATTCTCAAGAAAATTTACGTCGATGCATAGCTCACTGGATAGCAATGTCCGACATACCTTTTTTAGAAATCGAAAACCCTTTTTTCAAACAAATGATTCTGCGTGCCACAGAATTTCAGCTATCATTGTCACGTTCATCTGTACAATCAGACATCGAAATGCTCAATTTATTCGCCAAAAACTGGATAAAAACTAAAATTCAGGTAGAAAACTTAAAGATTTATTGTTTTAAAATTTAGTAAGGTGTTTATTTGTTAAGGAAATTCCGTCGAGGATATCATTCACCATGGATGTAGTCTCCACCAAGTATCGAATGTTTCCCTTCGTTGGAATTACGATGCATTGGATTCAAAACGGACAGATGAATGATTTATGCCTAAGTTTAACTCATCTGAAAGGGCCTCATTCTGGCGAAAATCTTTTCGATACTTTTATTAAAGTGGTTGACAAAGATTTCGGTATACTGCATAAGGTAGAAGTAGTCAGCAATTCGAAGTGTTGTAGTACGTAAATTTTTACTCTATATTTAACTATAGATAATGGTGGTTACTACTGATTCGGCCTCATCGAATTTTTCATTTATGCGTCTTCTTAGCGATTATTGCATTTAAAAAAATTTTCATCACATTAACCGTACGGGATCACGCATAAGTTGTTTTTCGCACATCCTGAATTTGGCTGTGCAAGCCTTTTTGAAAGCGGCCAACATAGAACTTTCACAAACAGAGGAAGGGCTTGATTTGACGCTAGAAGATGAAGACGAATTTGAAAATGAGGACATTTTTGCTTCTAATAATATCATCAGAAAGGTATAATTTACAAAAATATACAAAAATATCCTCTTCCATATTGTGTTGTAAACGTTTTAAACTGGACAGCTTCGCAGAATTGTAAATTACATAAGGAGTTCTGATCAGCGAAGAGAGCTTTTTGAAGTAAGCTGTAAAGAAGTTATAATCGAGCCCTTAGAATTACTCATAGACTGCGCCACTAGGTGGAATTCCTCTTGCGCAATGATTGAAAGAGTTATTTTTATTTTGGTTATCGTTATTTCCCTTAAATATTTTCCGCTCTTTAGGCAGTAAATCGATTTGTACCGAAGTTTAGTGGGAGTTCTGCAGACAAATTTCCTCTTAGCAGCCGAGAATGGGACTTTTTAGCGTCTATGTTTGAACTTTTGAAGGTAATCTGAAATTTGCAGTTACAAAATAAGTTTAATTTTCGGTAATGTACAAATAAAAATATTCACTTTTCTTCATAAGGATTACCGAATGACTGGCGAGGCTATGGGAAATGCTAAATTTCCAACGATTTCTCAAGTTTTTCCGTTTTTCCGTTTATTACTTCATAAGCATAATGCTTATATAGGCTGAAAAACAACAGAAAAACCAAACATTACTGCTCTTGTATCAACTGGCTAGCCGAAAGCGCTGATTGAAGCGGTTTTTGAAGCCCGAAACAAGCTCATAAAATATTTTTATATGGCAAACAGTTCGGAATCGCTTCACTTTCTGGCTACAAGTATAAGTTTATTAGAATTTTGGAAATATCTTCAAATTAATGATTCGGTTTTTTAAATTAAATTGTGTAAAATGCAGTTCTCGACCCGAGGTTTAAACTCAAGTATTTCCAACAAGCTGGATGGCCATTAAGAAAAATCAATGAAATGCGAGAGAAAGCAAACAGTTTTTGGGTTTCGGTATACAAACCAATTTCTCACGAAGACCAAGGGGTTTGCTCATAAAAAGAAATGACAATTGCAGAAATTCTTTGGTCCGTTTGCTCGTCTGAGGTAATGATTAATTGTGTTATTATTGGCTGTGTATTGAATTAAATATGCCCATCGCATTAGAATTTTCCCCCGACAGACGATGAAGAAAACATCACTTCTGACGAGCTCGAATGTTATTTAAAAGAACCAATAGTTTCAGCCCATTGCTTTACGGACATTATTAATTGGTGGCAGGTTTGCTTATTGAAATTCTCTTTGGGAATTCTTTAAAAATTACTTTATATCATAGGGCCAAATTAATAGTTATCCTGCGTTGTCGAAAATGGCGATGGATATTTTGGCTATACCTGCCACTTCCGTACCTGTCGAAAGGGAGTTTTCCGGCTTGTCAGACATAATAACGCAAAATCTTGCAAAGCTTAATCCCGTCACTATCGAAACTTTACATGAACTTAAGGGATATTTGAAATTCGTGGGTGAAAAATTGCTGCAACAAACTTTATTCAAATAATATGATGAGTGCAAGTGTCTCGTTATTTTTGTTGCAATAATATGACAAACATAAAATACCATTTCGTGTTCCAATATTTTTTTCAATAATTACGCAAGATCTTACGTTTACATATAGTAGAGACGTTTTCATATAGTAAGTTTCACTTCGGTTCCGGTTCGGATCGGGTCCAGACGGTTTTACTTCGATCTAACCCCCAAAGAATCGCACCGATCGAGTTTCGTTCCGATAACGACCCAAACCGATGACGGTTCGGTTCCGGTTCGGTTAGTTCCGAACCGTTGGCACCCTTAGTGGGGTGTAATGAGGTACATGGTATACTCGACACGATTTTGGGTGGGTTTATTCTAAAGGACACTAACATAAAATCTACGATATTGCAGGATACATGGGAAAATTAAGGGGGGCAATCAACGCGTGGGGTTTTAATACTAGGGACGCGAGAGGAGGGCTGCTGCTTCTCTGTGTTGGGCTAGGCTACGAGGACGTGAAATGGGTGGGATGAGGTATGGTTGTTTGTTTAACCCTAGCCGCCCTGTGGGACGGCAGGGGTTGGGGGCGGGGGTATATTGACAATGGTGACAGGAGCAGTTGGGGCCAAGTTAATGGTTGCTTGGGGTCCCCACTCGATGTCTCGATGAGCAGACTGAGGTAGCGTTAACCAACTGCACGGGTTAAAGTACCGACAGCCAGGGATTTAAAGACCCAGGAGGGAACCGAGTCCGCAGAATCGGAAAGCCGGAGCAATGTATACTCCTACTCCCGACATGATGCCGAAGTTTCGAAGCCAGTATCCGATCCTTGCCATGAAGAAGGCGTCTTGTGCTTGTCCGGGGTGGACGAGGACTGTGTTGACGTGTCGTTCGCCCGACATTTCTGTGACATAGCCCATCTGTATGTACGCCAGAATGTCGGCCATGATGGTTGAAGCACTAAGGGGATGCGACGTTATTGTTGGGTGCAACTGCAGTATCATGCCAAAAGAGTTATCGACCTCCAGGGGCATAGTGTCGATGAAACGGTGGCCTTGTATCTCTAGGTTGGGGTTGATTTGCATCCAGGTGTTGTTCTTGAAGGTGTGGGCTTTGCCGTTAAAGTTGACGAAGTTTGCGTGCCAGTAGCAATCGGAGTACTTCGTGAGCTCCCAACCTTCCACGTTGATGGTCTGGTTGCCCCACCGAGGTTGGGCTCCACATGGTGTGAAAACCGTCTCGAAGGTGACGTTGCTGGGAAAACACTGCAACACGGATACGGATGCCACGACCGCCAGTAGCTTGGTGCATAATTGAAGGTCCAGATGTTTAGCGGCTAACCATCCGTCGTACTGTGCAGTCGACGTAGCGGCATGGTAGGCGGTTTTCCGGCTTTCGCATTGCAGGTTACGAATTTCTCGGGCTAAGTGGTTTGAAATGTCCGTTGCGAAGTCCTTGATGCATTGTGTATGACTGGCGTATTCAATCTCCGCTCGTGTCAGTTCGGACAGTGCCATCTTTGTCACGGCGTCCGCGTTATTGGGCCTCATCTTTACGAGATCGGTTCCCTTGGTGGCTTCCCGAACCACGATGACGAATCTGTCCATTCCTAGAACTGGGTGGTAGGCTATGAGGTTTCCTCCTCCGCAGACGGAACTGTTTATCATTGAATATATAAAATCCAGATGCTTAATTGGGTCCCAAATACGGAAGGTAGTGTCGTTTTCGGTCGAGTACTTGACGCCCATTCCCTTTTCGATAACCCTTAACTCACATGGCTTCGCTTCCTTCCAGGAATCGTCCCAGACGAGGGTCACGATTTTGTGTTTGAAAGAACCTTTTATTGCTCTTCGGATGTCGCTAAGTGGAGAGCTGATGGTACAATTCGGGCATTCGCTCTGTAAGGTCACTTCTTCGAGGCGACAGTTGGTCATCTTTTCTGTCGCCGTCCGCAGCCAACTGGTTTCCACGAATGGGTGGCCTTCCAGGGCGAACGAGTTGGGACCTGTTATATCCATCGCCTTTCCTCTACATTGTCGTGAGTCTCTCATCCTTCAGCACGTTGCTGCATCCTCTTGGATGGGGTTGCGGCCGTAAGACACTTGATTCCATTGCATGAAGTCCTTGTACACTGTGGTGTTGGCTATCCACATGCTACACGTATGGCCAGCAAAGCGTTTAATTTCTGGTAGTGTAGAGTAGATAGCGTACGCAATGGGTACCGGTGGAGTGGGGAAAAAAGCAGTCTTCTTCCGTGAACTCCAGGAATCCCAGGTTTGCCGTGCCATCACAATTACACACGGTAGCGTTGAATGCGGTCAAGGGGGTTAAATACAGGAGGGCGAGGAGGGACATCAACAATAATCTAGGCAAGTGAAGATACGATACGGTGAATGGCACGAAATAACGAGTAAAATAAGGAAATGCATAGCAATGATACATAGAGAAGTCACGGATTTTATTCTACGGTGCGGTATGTAGTGAAAACGCACATGGTTAACTACGCATGATGAACTGTTCATATGGCGGCTACTAAAATATATTTAGACATCTAACATTTATACGAGGGAATGCGCTACGTGTCACGGCCATTGGGGGGTCTAAGAGCGCTCCATGGCCCTAGGCCACTACGGCACTTGGGGCGGGGTGCTACGGGGGGGACTGGTGGGGCTACTGGCTCTAAAGCCGTTAAAGGGAGTCGTTCCCGGGTGAAAGAGGGGTCTATGTTTGGCCCATTGTGGAGGTTTGAAGTTATCGCTCCTTCTGGTAAGGGGGATGGACGGACGTCGAGGTTTATCAGATCCTGTTCTTTCTGCAGAGCTTACTCTTCATCCGTTGGGGGTGGTGCTTCTAGTTCGTTGGTGAGCTCCTGTGGTATGGGGTGATCACGGCCTTCTTGGAAATCTACGCAAGGATCTTCCTTCCAAATCATAGATTCATACAGGGGTTTGATCCTGTTTACGTGCACCAACTGGGTCTGTTTTCCCACGCAATCTTGAATTTCCACTGTGTGGTTATTGTTGATTTTTGCGACGCGTGACGTTTCTTGCTTGTGCCTGCCATTGGCGTTCTTACGTCGATTAGCACCTTGTCACCGATGTTGAATGCTTGCTCACGAGCCCGCTTGCCGTACTGGGTCCTTTGCTGTTCCCTGGCTTAAGTCAAGTTTGCTTAAACCAATACGAAGGCCTCGTGAAGATGTTGCATTAGCTGGCTTTTGTAGTCGGATGGGATGATGATGTTTGCTGGCTTTTGTCAAAATTGGTCAATGGGCACTACTGGATCGCAACCATGATTTAGAAATTAGGTGGTTTCTAAGGTGGAGGAGTGTACAGAGTTCCTGTAGGCAAAAGCAACTGGGCCTAGCACTTCTTCCCATTTAGTGAAACCCTGTTCCATGTATTTTCGTAGCATTTTTACTACGGTTTTGTTGAATCTTTCGGTTAAGCTATTAGTCTGTGGATGGTACGCAGTGGTCCTCAACTGTTTAATTTGTAGTGTCTTACAAAGTGAGGAGAACAGCTAGGACGTAAAAATTCGGACCACGGTCGGTGACAATGACCCTTGGGGGACCATGATACAAAATGACTCTATCTACAAGCGCCTTGCTCGTTGAAAGGGCGGTCTGGTCTGCTAGAGGGATAACTTCTACCATTTTCGTGAAGTAATCAGTAATTACTAGGATGTGATTGTTCCCTAGCAGTGATTGTGGTTGAATTGGTCATAAGAAGTCTAGCCCTAAGGGTCCTGAGGTGAGATCTAGGGGAATTAGGAAGGCCCGAAGATTCGATCGTCGTTGGAGGGCGCAGGGTTTACAAGCGAGGCCAATTAACCGGAATTTGGGATATAAAATCGGCATTCTCATTGACTCGACTTTGCCGGTACTTTATCGAGTATTTGAGGTTGGCCAACATAATTGACCATCTTCCTAATCCACCCGACTCGTCTTTAAACGTCTGCAACCACTGCAGCAGATGATGGTCACTGATGATAACGAATGGCTTGTCCTGAAGGTAATGGCGGAAACGCTTTATACCGAAAATCACGGCAATGGCTTCCTTCTCGATGGTAGAGTACTTAGTTTCTGCTTTATTCAGGTGTCTACTGGCGTAGGCGATTGGTTGGTCTTTCCCGTCGTGTATTTGGGACAAAACGGCTCCTAGTCCGTAATCGCTGGCATCAGTGTAAATTAGGAATTCTTTAGTGAAATCCGGGTAGGCCAGAACAGGGTCGGTCATCAGGCATTTCCTAAGGAATTCGAAGGATTTTTCTTCAGCGGGCCCCCGTTTTATCCTGTCCTGTGGATTACCTTTCGCTTGATGTATGAGGGGGTGGGTGACTGTGGAGAACCCCTTGATAAACCGTCGGTAGTATGACGCTAACCCCAAAAAGGACTGCATCTCTTTAACGGTAAGTGGTTTTCTGTAATTTACTGGGGATTCGATTTTGACGGGGTCTTGTGCTACGCCATCTGGTGAGATGACGTGGCCGAGGTACTAGACAGATGTCTCTAAAAATCTACATTTTGATAATTTCACCTTGAGGTTTGCCTCTTCAAGTAAATAAAAGATTTTCCGCAGGTTCGATACGTGTTCTAAGGGAGTCTTAGAGAAGATGATAATGTCATCTAGGTAAACCGAGCAAGTCTTTCCTATCTCTTCCCTAAGGACAAAATTCATCAATCGTTGGAAGGTTCCTGGGGCGTTAGTCAAACCGAAGGCGAGCCGATTCCATTCATACTAGAAAACAGGCAGTGTCGAGAGATTGCTTGACGTCACTATTCTCGCTCTCCACCACGCATGCGGATGATAGAGGTATTTTCGTTTTAACAGCCACCATCATTGTTGGTTTGTCATCGTTTTGGAGTTGATCAGACTCCCTCACTCGATATACTCGCCTCTCACGACCGTCGATCATAAACTTATGTTCATAAAGAGCGTCTAAACCTAATAGAGGAGAGTGGGGTCAATTGAGACACAGGGCAATTGAAACAAAAATTGTTTCTCTCGCCGTATACCCAGAATTTTCTTGAAAAAGTTAGGGTTAATACAATGAGGGGGTTTACAAGTTTAGAAAAATTTGCGAGTTTTTTTATTCAAAACTTTTTAAGATATCTCAAAAAAACGTTTTTTGTTCTCCGTCTGTTAATTTTGCGTTTTAAATTTGTTTGTTTTAACCCCTAAAACGCTACGCTTTAGTAATAAAATTAGTTTCAGATGATTTGCAATTCATTTTTCTCCAATTTAATATCATTGAATTTTTCCCTGCACTCTTAAATAATTTTGAATAATTAAATGTAACGATGACCCTATTGCAGGGCAATTGAAACACTTTGTTTATATTCCCTGTCTGCGACTGGTTGCATTTTTTTGCAAGTATTTGACGTAATTCATTTAAACAAATGTAAATAATCATATTAACACAACTATAACACTTGTATTCGCTGTTTGGGATTTATATAAAAAAGCATGTTGCTTAATGGTTTTTTTTATTTAATTATTTTAATATTTTAAACTAAACTACGATATAATCTAAGCACATTTTAAAAATCTGTAAATCGCATAGTATCTATTGGTAAAATTTGATCACACTAGCAGTTGTGGCTGCTGAGATATCGTGATTTTTATTTTATGTGGGTATAAAGAACCCGTACGAAAATGTAAGCTAGTCCCTTGTGAGGAACTAGGTAGCTGTCTGCTTTCATGCATACTGTTGCATAGATGGTTTCCCCTAGCATGGGTTTTCTCTGAAACATACTTGCTGTTTCCTGCTCTGCGCTTACTAGTTATCCACTAATATGCGCAGTTAAGGCGTAGGTAGGTATGATATGATGAGTAGGAAACGGACATACACTAGTGAGTTCTATATTTGCATGATCAGCTAGGGTTTTCACTAGCTTTAGTTCGTCTATATATATTACCTCCCTTCCCCCTCGTCGCTCAATAAATGAAATACAATAATTTGTTATTAATGCTACCTTTAATTTTATTAAGTGGTAACACTTTCTGGGTCTGACAGCAGATTAACATGGGTTACATAAATGGGGTTACAATTTGGAAAGACAAATTTTTAAAACATTAATTAAGATAACACCCCAAATAAGAACACCCCAGTTTCGAAACAACAAATAGTTAAGAGATCCATCAATCCGATAAAAAAATGATTGAATAACTGAGTCATGGATTGTGATGGGAGCTAGGTTAAAAATTAAAAACCACAACAGGCAAATTCTATTTGCCTAGATATGGTGAAATCGCATGAAATCGTGACTTTAGGAATGACTAATTTGCAGAATCTTCGTTGGCTTCATCTACGGTGTTTACGCCAGGTTCCAAATCCGTTGTGTTGATTGCCAGAATGGCCCTAGTCTCGGTCGACAATTTTGAGCGTATTGCAACTCTCACATCCTTTGGTTTGATCACTTGGTTGTGATAAGACTTCCATGCTTGAATCATGAATACTGAAAACGAATAGAAACGTTTTAATTTATCTTGAAACAGCTGGACCAAAAAAAAACTTACGAGTTATAGCTAAAACATCTTCCCTGGGCAAACCAGGCTTAACCGGTGTTGGCGGCGTGTTTCCGACTTTCTTTGCCCTAGGGGCCATTCCGGTCAACGTGTGATTACTCATAAACACACGGGTGTAAATGGATTCCATAATTTTGTTGACCATCAGGTGGAGATTTCCGCTCGATAGCCTTCCAATAGTAATGGCAAATTTCAGATCAGATTTCTCGATTCTCAAATTGTGCCCTTGAACTAGTTGTACCTGTAAAACAAGGAATAATTAGTATGGCATGGCATTTTTTAAAATAATGAGTCGTTTACCATTACGTGCTCCCTTGACGTTGAGTGTCTTGAGACGTTATGAGTGGCAGCAGTATTGTCTTCGTTCACGGAAACTCTCGTCGTTCCATTAACTGCCGAAAGTGCAGCAGTAATTCCTAGATAGAAAGTGGGATAGTTCACATTTCGTTCAAATAAAATGAGGACTTAATAGTTAATTTACTCTCAACCAAATTATCTGGATTTTTGCTCTGTAATTGAAGAATATCAGCTTTAAGGGATTCAATTTCCTCATCTTTTTCATCCAACTTGTGGTAAAGAAAACCATTTTCACTCTCAAGATCGCTGATTCGGTTTTTCATATCCAACATCTAAAAAAATGGTACAGTCAAGTCATGGGAATCAAAATTTTTCGGATATAAATATTTACCTGCTGATGACGAGAGGGTGTTGAATGATTATTTACTAACACGGAACCACAGTTTTCTTCTGCCGTATTTTCCAAAGCTGTTAAAATGGTCGATGAACTAAGGGACGCAGAGGTGTTGCTTTTAGAAACACCAGTAGACGGTTTATGATACAAACTATCCTCATCATCATCTATGTTTTGTCTATCGGCGACATTTGAACCATCCGTTGAGTTTTCGTGATCACTTTCATCTAAAACAGTAAATCCACACATTAAAACAACTGTTTAAAAAAATAAACAAGTGGATTTTAACCTGATGACTCCTCGAACAAATCTTTCTGTGTATCGGCATCACTTTCTTCATTAAGCTGAGATGAAGAAGATAAGGAATGAGATTGTTCGACGTCTTCATTGTAATAAGTTAGTCTCTTTTTAGCAACAGGCATATGAGAATTATTCTTTACAGTATCAGCTTTTTTCTTTAAAGATGCTTCTTCAGCCTCTTTCTTTGCCTGCTGTTCAGCCTCTTTCTTTTCCTGTTCTTCAGCCTTTTTCTTTGCTTGTTCTTCAGCCCTTTTCTTTGTCACTTCTTCAGCCCTTTTCTTTGCCTGTTCATTAGCCTTTTTCTTTGCTTGTTCTTCAGCCTTTTTCTTTGCCTCTTCTTCAGCCTTTTTGTTTGCCTCTTCATCAGCCCTGTTCTTTTCCTCTTCGTCAATTTTGTTGGATATTTCACCAGAAGCATCCATTTGTGTTCGAAGTTTTTCCATTTCCGACCGGCCAGTCGGTTTTTCTACATTTTGGGAAAAGAAAAGACATTCATAATGAATAAAACAGTAGCTTTCAGAATGTATCAGATCGTTACTTGAAAATTCATGAATTGTGGCCACAAGGACTTGTCTTTTGCCGTTTAAGTTCTCTAGCCTGAAAAAAGAAAACCAGCATGTTTATTCCTAAAAGTATTTTCTTTAATTAAATAGAAGAAGGAATACCTGATTTTAATCTCATCCTTAGAATCCATTAGACTTTGAATTTTGTCGAGAAGAACTAAATTCTCTAATGGTAACTTAGGCAGCGATATCATCCCAGCAGTTCCAACAGTGTAGTCCCCAGTGGACTTAACTTTGAACAAAATGTGGATGCTATCCAAGTAAGAACTCTTCTTAGAAGACATTTTGAATGACCTAATATATTTTAAAATCAGAATGAAACCAATGGGACAGTTAACATTTGGGTTGCAGATGTAGCTTCTCAACATATACTCGCATATACTTATCGATAAAAGACATATTTGTAACTCATAAAACATATTTACCTGGGTCAACGCCAGGACAATTCACAATTTAGGAGAAAAAGCACTTTTATATTCTGCCTACACGAAAACGTGTTAAAAATGGCTTGCACAGATTCAAGTAAAGGTGCTGTAGCGTGCAATCAGCGGAGTGACGATGACAACAACGTTTGTAAGCGAAAGCGTCTTACCGGGAGCTCTAAGTGGACAATGAATGCTATTTCACGACAGATAGCTGAACGTCAGGCCAATTTAGACATCGAAAATATGGTTATGTTACAGCAAGACCAATCCAGCGAAAAAATTTGTGGCAGTATAAGTCCGATGGATTTGGAAGTTTCTCCAATATATGTGGTTAGTAAATATAAATTACCTAAAAGACTGATGTATGTTATTCTATTTCGTTATATTGAACAAGGAATCGGATTTCTCACAAGAGCCAAAGAATATGAAGGCTTCTTTTTTCTTTAATGATGAAATGGAACTGCAAGGTACAGGTTCATGAAAAATATTATTCAAATGCGTTAGTTATTTATACTTCTTACAACAAAAGATATCGCCGAAAACCAGGTGTTGTCAACTCCCACTCAATTAATAGGATTTTCCCCTGATGTTGAATCCACTTTGATGGAATCTGAATTCCCAGAGGCAGAGTTTGACGAGGAGTTCAACATTATTGATGAAGATGATAATGAAGATCCAGATGAGGAAGATCTTGAACTATGCGTAAGAAAACTATTCACAGCAGTGGCAAACTACTTATTCCTGGGGCAAACTATACTTAAAAACACGATTTAATTAGTTTTCCTGCTTAAATACCGCAAATCTAGTAGTGGTTATTGCTGTGATATTATGGAGTTTTTAGGCGTGATATCCTTTTGTTTGTTGATACGCAGCACTTTGCTGACGCTCATTTTTTGCCTTTTTGACAGCATTTGAACTAATCTTTTTTCTTCTAAAGAATTTTTATAAAATACAGATAATTCAGATGAAGCTTCAGGAGAAAAATCCTCAATTTTTTCACAAAATTTCATTTAACGTGAGCGTTCACGAAAAAAAAGTTAAAGTACAAGACGTCATTGCGAGAAGGCGTAAGCCTAGGCTCTGTGAACAAAATTTAAATTACTAGATTTCGACTCTTTTTAGCTACAAATTATAAGACCCTAATGTATAAGATGCATTGTACCAATGCTTACTTTTTTTTACCATTCTGAATCCTATTTAACTTTGGTCAAAGAGAATCCGCCGCTACCACCTCTGATCCAGTTGCGTTACAATATGTGGCACCTTACACTGGTTGTAGTATTGGCGAGTATTTCCGTTCCTCATCACATATCTTTAGCTGATGGCACATATAATGGTCGTCAAGTTATTTTCCAGAAGCAAGAAAAAGATGAAGAAGTAGCATAAACCACAATGACTTGTAAAATCCAGTGTTAAAGCTACCTATTATACTATCTTATCTGGAAGCTGAAAGATTAGGGCAGTTAAGTCAGTGTGTGATTGATAAATGTTGAAAGCACATTTTTATAAAATTCCATTTTATTTCTGGTATCTCTAAATATATAGCGAGGATTACAAACCCTTGTAAAGTTTCCTCTATAATACCTACTTAATTGGGTACCCAAAAACACTCATGATCATAGTAAATTTCTTAAACCATCGGTCTACGTTTTTTAGTAATCTCCATAGACTGATTACTTTTCCAATCTCTAATTAACTGATGATTACCAGACAACAAAACACTTGGAACTTCTCTGTTTTTGGATTATTTTACCTTTTTCATTAACATCAGTTCGGATATTACTAATTACCTTCCTATAATCACCATCTGGTACAAAACAAATATCTTGAAGTCAAGATTTGATCTTACAGACCCCATAAATTAACTTATTAGATTGTCAGATAAATTTTGACTGTCGTCCACAGGGCGATATTTCTTAATAAAATACCATATTAGTGGAATCATTGCTACATCCATGATTAATAAGAGAGTATTAACACTCATAATCGTTTCCAAAGATATAGATGTGATAAGAGGAACAAAACTATTCATCACTATAAAAGGTATGACATATGTCATGTAGGAAAAGCCACTAACTATAGACCCGTAGGTGAATCTAAAAATTTTATAGAAACGGCAGATTGCTCAGAAGGAAAGAGAAAATAGTAATTTATATATTACAGTTACTGAAGTTGAGGGGAAGTAAAATATGGGGCAAAAAGTTTCTGCAAAATTTTGTTCAATTGTTGGTGTATTGTAATACATGCTAAGACTCATAAACCTACTAAGAGTTTCTACTATAGTTTTCCTACTAGTATTCATTTATTTATTGCTTCATCTATTGCTATGGCACTTTTTACCCTGCCACTGTATTACGGACTCTTGGTATAGAAATAATACTGATCTAAATCAGTATTATGCTAGAAATACTGATGCATTCATAAAAACGATTTTAAGAAGTTTTGTTCCACGAATAAGTAGTTTGCCACCTGTGTATATAGCTCACTTGTTGTGTTTCCTTTTAATCATAGAATAACGTCTTGAATTGTGTATATCTAGGAGAAAGCGGGAAATGAATTTGATCGCATTCAAATTGTACGATTACTTTCAGCTGCATTCTATTTGAAACATGGTTTGTCTAAGTCAGGCCTTGGTGATTTTCTTGACATTTTAAATGTTTCTTCTGGGCTTAATCAAGACGACGAGCTTAGAAGTCCATATATGTTTATGAAAAGATATGGGCTTTTAAAAGGCGACCTGAAAAGAATTTATCCGTGTTCTACATGCTCCAAGACACTGAAAAACGGCGAGAGTGGATATCCGACAGAAATTCAGCCCTGTGGTCACAATTATTGCAAGGAAACATCAGACAAATGCTACACTCTGTTGCTCCCCGTTGAAGAACAAGTGAGATTTTTTCTCCGTCACCATGGAATAAAAAAATTCCACAAGAAACTCTTGATCAAGATAGAAAAGGCGACGTCTTTACTGGGGATCGTTACAAGCAGTACGTGAAAGACGGTCTCATCAACGAGCGAACAGTAACCATGCAAATTAACACAGATGGCGCTCAAAAATTTAAATCGAGTAAATATTCCTTCTGGCCCTTTATGGGTACTGTAAACGAAACGGGTTATAAAACCCGACGATCAAATGTCATTTTAATGGCTATTTGGTTTGGTAACAAGAAACCTCCAAGAAACGTATTTGTGGATCCTTGCGTCGATGTATTAAATCAACTTTGCTCGACTGGGGTTGAGTGTGATAATATAAAATACATAATACGGCCAGTCATTGTGACTGTGGACACGATTGCCCGACCAATTCTTCGAAACACAATGCAATTTAATGGTGCATATGGGTGTGATTTTTGCTTGCATCCCGGTATTTCTTTAAAAAAGTATGGGTTCAATAATTTATTTTACAGTCGTTTCCATTTATTATTTTCAGGAAAATCAGTTAAAATTGGAAAAGGAAACACTCTTGTTTATTGTGAACAACCGAACGATTCCCAACCGAAGTATCCCTTGCGTTCTACTTTGCAATATCGGAATGATCTTGAAGTATTAGGCCCTTTTTTAAATCTTTTATTTCACACTTATTTCCCCATGTTTTGTATGAAACGTTACTAAAGAATATCTTTTGTAGGAAGCCATGAAAAGCGGCAAAACATTTCATGGGATAAAAGGGCCTACGTCACTTGCTGACATTGAAGGTTTTGATTTCATTGGAGCCTTCATCCCGGAGTACATGCATTGCATTTGTTTGGGTGTAATCCGCTATTTGATTCTCTTGTGGATATCCTCAACATACAGCAAAGAACCGTGGCACATCAGTAAGAATAAATTAACTATTTTCAACAAGCGCTTATCGCAAACGAAACCCCCGTATGACATCACAAGAACTCCGAGGACTTTAGAAACGATTAAGTATTGGAAAGCCTCGGAATTTCGAGCATTTGCTCTCTATTATTTCCCCCTTCTGAAGGGCATTTTGCCCGAGCCATATTTTTCCCATTTCGCCAATTTATCATACGCTCTTTCAGTTCTGTTACAAGAGTCCGTCCCTACTAATTGTGTCAAAGATGTGGGTGTTCTTCTCGAAGACTTTGTTAAGAAAGTCGAATTATATTATGGGGAAAAGCACGTAAAATTTAATATCCATCTGTTGACGCATCTTTCAAAAAGTGTTTTAGACTGGGGCTGCTTGTGGGCCACATCTGCTTTTATACCGGAGTGGTTTAATGGTCAGTTGCAGGGGCTATCAAAAGGAACTCAGTCGGTTATTGAACAAATGGCGACTTCTTTTTTAATGAAAAATTCCATTCGCAATCAGGCCATAGACTTGTTAAAAAGTCAGACAGTCCCTCTTCCTACTTCGAAATTGATTCATAGAATGATTTGCTTGCCAAATCTATACGAAATCCAAAACTATAAACGTTTGAATGTTGAAGGGGATATTAGCCTTAGTCTGCTGGGTAAAAAAATAATGAGAAATCTTTCAATTGACGAGCAAAGTTATGTCGAAACTGCTTTACTTCACGAGGAAAACAACATTGGTTCAGGGGAAATTTCCAGAATGGTCGAAATGATAGAGAATACAGCTTGCGCTATTTATCCCAGAATTTGTTTTCGAAGTGGGAGCTATTCGACCTTCACTACATCCGCCTATGTGCGGTCAAAGAAGCGCATAAACTATTGCGCTCTCTTGAAAGATGGTCGTTTTTTTTTCGTAGAAAATTTTGTTTTTATTGAAGGAGCGAAACCAAATTTCCAGGTGTTTATTTTTGGCCGACCCATGGGCCAGGAATTTAAAAGCACTTATTCTCCCGTCTTACCGGGCAAAGAATTCGAAAGTTTACCTGGTCAGACCACAAGATTGACAGGGTTGGGTGACTTGGAAGCAATACTGCCATATCAAATAATAAGAAAATGTGTAGTAGCAGCATGTAATTCCTTGCTTTCTTCCTTTATTGTTACGGCCCTAACAAATACCTTGGAAACTGATTAACAAAATGGCAAAATAATTTTTTTGAACTTGCAATATGTGTTCGTTTTTGGGGTTAATATATCGTTCATTATAGGGAATCTTTTCTTATCTTTTTTGGGATAATCATTTCAAGGATAACAATAACCTGGTGCTCTTATCGACCTAAACATATTCGCATCGACGACTGCCCAGCGATAGGTAATTGCGATAACGATTTGTCATTCCGACTGCTGGCTGTATTTTTCTAATCGCTTCGACAATCGTCGATCAGTGCCGGGATTGGGAGCTCGGGTTTTAGCACGAACAGGTAACAACTTTTCCTTGTTTTGAAATCGACAGAAGGAAATTGCCGAGCATCGTTACGCGTGTCTTATATGGACATTGATGCAAAGGGGCGATGCAAGTCTGTAATAAAATTGCTAATTTAAGTCAGGAACATGTATGTTTTTAACTTATTTCATCAGTGTGTATGATAATGCGTACAAAGCATATAAACAACAACAGGCTGTACATTCGTATTTTACGTATATGCCCGTGTTAACTAGTAATAAGCTAGTTCTTGTTGGCATAAAACCCCTTATATTTCAGTAAGCATAGCGCTTATCAGTTTTCAGCACGTAACCAGTATAAATTCTCTAGCAAGTACAAAACTAAGTATTTACAGATATACCGCAAACCTGTTTTTTGCAAGTATGCGTATTCCTAATGAGTGCGCTAGCTAGATCCCCCTTCACCCGCCTAATTTTTCGTAAGGGAAGCTTCCTTATGGGAAAACCAACGTTGCAATTGCGTCGACACACCGTTTCAATTGCCCTGCTACCATGGCAATTGAAACACTCGAAGCGACCTCAGTTTTTTACAATTTACTACTATTAAAATTAATCTTTTCTCATTTAAAAAAATACTGTTTAGTAGCTGAGATAATAGGCTACAATTCTACAGTCATGCTTGCAAGTTTCTTTAGCAGGCAAATGGGTCTATATCCTTTCATTTTGTTTGGACGGAAGGGATACTATGGTGCCTACCATACCCTCGTTTTCTTTCCATTCTTCTCTTCCTCTACGTTTCAGTCAATTTTCCTACTTTTAATTTTGCACTTTTTTCGCGGGTTGCAAAGAAAGAGAAATAGGAATAGCATAAAGGGGTACGGTAGGCACCAAAGTATCCCCTCCATCAAAAAGAAATAGAAGGATATAGACCGATTAGCCTGCTAAAGAAACTTCCAAGCATGACTGTATATAATTTTTATATGAAATTTTTAAATTTTTTTTTTCAAGAAATACAAAAAACCAAAAAGTGTATCAATTGCCTCCACTCTCACCTACGCATTCTTCCATAATTTCCGGAACGACAATGAACTCTTGTTGAAAGGGTTCACGGGGCCTCTTGTCCTCGACGAGAACATCTACTGTTACGGTGCCCTGGCAGACCAGGCGCCTGTTGCTTATATCGAAAAGGTTTACCGCTACTTCTGTTGTGTGTCTGAATTCTTCCATTTGTTGCTGTAGTCTTTCGAAGAGTCGACTTCTAATGAGCCTTTTGCATGCTCCACTGTCTACTAACGCTTTCAATGAACAATTCCCTACTCTTAGTCCAGTTCTGGGGGTAGTAACTTGGGTGGACATGGATTTGACAAATTGTTGGGGCCGACAGTTTGCCCAACAGTTGATTCGGTGGTTTCTAGTTTTCTGCCTGCGACCGCAGGATACCGGTTGGTGTCGCTGGAGTGTTGGCATAATGCCCTGATGGTGGAGGGGGTCTTGGGTTCCGGGTGGTAGGGCAGAAATTATGTCGGTGCCCTATGTTTCGGCACAGTCGGCAAAGCTCGTTCTTTTGTTGTAGCTTGGCCGACTTGGCTGCGTCACGTTCGGGTCTCTCTGTCTTCCATCAACCTGAGAAAGCCTATGTGCTAATTGCCTTTTCATTTCTGCTAGACTCTGTTGTAGTTCCGCGTTGTGAGTCGTGGCATTTTGGCCAACCTTGGTGCTTAAGCGATTTAGGGCTTCCGGCACGCTGGTCAGTTCATTTTGATGGGTTGGGGCGTTCGTTGATGAGTATGCTGCATGGATTCTAACTCTCGTCTGTGATTCTTCAATAGCTAATGCGGTAAGTTCAGCTCGATTGATAAGCGTCTCGAACGATTCAAAAATTTATACTTTAAGGGGACTTGCACGTCGCTGGGTAGACCTTCCAGAAATCTGTCCATCATCATTTGCTCCCGGGACTCGGTGGTAGCTGAATCTAATATCCCATCCATAGGGTAAGCTTTATGGAACGCTTTACGAATACGATTTGCGTAACGGCACATGTTTTCCTCCGGCTCCCTCTTCATGTTGTGGAACTCGACACTCCTTTGTGACCGCGTTTCGGTCGAGTGAAAGAGTTTGAAGAGTCGTGCTTTCCCTTTGTACTCTTGGGATCGGATAGGGTTGTCTAACTTGAATGTATCGAATTCTTCAGCAGCCTCTCCGTAGAGTTTAGAGCGCATTAGGCGTAATTTCCTAGCTTTCTCGAAGTTGCCTAGATCGAGGGCTGATTCGAGGTGAGCCGCCCAATCGTCAAAACGACCAGACCTCTGACGATCACAAAAGATTGTCACTGAACCAAAGGCTTGCATTGCCTGTTCCTGTTGTGTCCTCCTAATTTTGTCGTCTATGGCTTCACTTGTTACGGATGAGGGACAGCTGGTACTTGGGATCCCTGGGTGTGGGGTGGAGGGCGGTTGTGTGTTAAGCCAGTTGGGGTTTTGCTGCCCACTGGATGGCGGGTTGACTGGTGTCGAAGCTACGAAACCTGGGTTGGCAATGCTCTGGGAGGGTTGTCCAGATGGGGCAAACGGGTTTGTGGGGGGCGTGTCATAGCGCCACTGTGGTACGGGTAATGGGGGGCCCCCTTGGGGAAGTTAAAGGGTCATAACAAGCTAGTATGTCACAGAGAGTTCGATTGAACCTCTCAACCAATCCATCGATTTGTGGATGATAGGCCGTAGTCCTTATTTGTTTGATTTTGAATAGTTTACACACCTCTTGTATAAGGCTGGATAGAAAGTTAGTACCTTGATCTGTTAGAACTATTTCTGGAGATCCATATTTAGTAAAAATCATATTAACTAAAACCTTCGCAATTGTTTGGGCAGTCTGGTTTCTCATTGGAACTGTAAAAACAAACCTACTGGCATAATATGAAATAACTAATATATACCTGTATCCCTTAGCGCTTTCTTGAACTGTGCCCACTATATCCATTGCAATCTTTTCCCATACTCCTTCAACTAAAGGCAAAGGGTGCAATGGTGCTTTACTTCCACCTACCAATTTTCTTTTATTACCCATCAAACTACTTTTAACGTATTCTATTACGGCAGCACGCATACATGGCCATGCATACTTCCTTTGAAGTCTAGTTAACGTTTTTCCTACTCCTAAATGTCCTGCCAATATATGGTCGTGATTTTCCTTTAAAATTCATGGCACCAGTCTCACTGGCGTTACACTTCGTCCACTGACATCTGCTAGTAATCCTTTTTCATTTATTTAAAATTTATTTTTATCGTCTTTACTTGGATTGGCCTTGGCCATTTCGTGTAATATTGCTCGGCAATATTCGTCTTTGTGTTGGAGTTCGATCCATTTTTCCGTGTCCTTGAACTTAACATTTTCTATTTCGAAAAATTACGTTTTTTAATTCTGATTTGCCTTTGGTACCTGTTGACCTTGTTTCTACTTTTGCTAACGGCACTATTGGTGTCGACTAAGAGTGTCAGCGTTTAGAAGTGAATTTCTTGGCCGGTATCCAATAATGATATCAAATTCTTGGATCTTAAGAGCCCATCGAACTCATATTCCTGCTGGTTCTGTCTTACTCATTAGCAATTCTAAAGGTCTATGATCTGTAAATACGGTAAACTTAGGCCCGTTTAGATACGTCCTAAACGCGTCGATGGCGTGGGTTATTGCGTATGCCTCTTTCTCTGTGGTTGACCATTTGGCCTCGCGGTCGTTCAGATGTTTAGAGGTATAGGGTATGACGACTTCTACGCCATCTGATTCACGGGGGTCCTGTCTGTCGGACTCTGCTAAATCCGCTGATTGAGGTGGAGGTTGTATTTGAGCCAAAACTGCTCCTATTCCATTTCCTGAAGCATCCATGTAGATGATAAATTTGCGAGAAAACTCCGGATAACCTAGGACAGATCTAGTGATGAGACAGTTCTTAATACAATTAAAGGCGTCCCTTTGTTCCTCCCCCATTTCCATTCCGTTGACTTTCTAGTGAGCGCAGTTCATGGGTAGGCTTTATCAGCAAAAGCCCGAATAAATTTTCTGTAGTAGCTAGCTAGACCTTAAAATGAGCTCAGCTCTTTTGCGTTTTTGGGAGCGGGATATTTAATAATCGCGTCAAACTTCCTCGTACTTGGTGTTATTCCTTTCCCGGATACTATGTATCCTAAATAATCTAATTCTTCTTCAAAAAATTCGCCCTTCTTCCTTTTTAACTTTAAACCCGCTTGTTTAAGAAGTCTAAAAACTGCTTCCAAGTGTGTCACATAATCAGTAATTGAATTACTGAACACTATGATGTCATCTAGGTAAACCAATGCGAATTTGTATAATAACGTTTTCAAGATGTCATTCATTGGTCTTTGAAAAGTGCTGGGAGCATTTGTTAAACTAAACGGCATCCGATTAAATACGTATGGGCCAAATTCACAAACGAAAGCTGTCTTGTGTTTGTCGCTTTCCTCTATTTCTATCTACCAGTAGCCGCTTAATAAGTCCAATGTCGAAAAAAAACAGATCCGCACAATGCGTCGATTGTGTCATCTATCCTAGGTAGAGGGTACTTATCTTTAACAGCAATTTTAATCAAAGTTCTGTAATCGATGCACATACGCATCTCTCCATCTTTTGTAGGTACCATTACTATGGCTGTAGCAAAAGGACTGTGACTTTCTCTTATTATTTTGTTACAAAGCATTACCTGTATCTTAGTCTTAACGACAAGTTTTAGGGATTCGGATGTCCTTCGTAGTCTTTTAATAATAAGGGCGTTATGGCCTATGTTGACGTGATGTTTCCTTTGTGTTGCTAAACCTAAGACGGATTCTCGGTCTGAAAAAAGACCTTCGTGTTTCTTTAATAACATTTTAATTTTAGTTCGTATGTCGTCTGATAAATTGAGTGCTTCGTCTACTTTTTCAGCAATCTTAGCTATCTGCTAAGTTTTGTAGTTAAAGTCTAATTGAGTGAAGGATTCTAAGTTCCGATAATCTTGTTGTGTAAGATCTTCGTCGTCTCTATCAATTGGTATTAGTGGTATATGGATGCCTGCTTTGCTAAATATTACGCTATAAATGAGCATGGGATTACTTCCAAAATTATGTTCTATTCCAAATTATCATAACATATTTGATGATTTCTAGTGTTAATCTTCACGTTATGGTTAGATAAGAAATCTAATCCTAAGATGCATTGTTCATTTAAGGTGTTCATAACATAACAGTGATGGTTAATTATATGATTATCGTGAATAACAACTGAAAATTAAAATTTCCTTATCGATTTAAGTTCTTGTCCCGACACCGTTCTAAAAATTGGAGGATTCGTATTTTTTACTTGCTTGAAGTTTTCATTACACTCTAGAGTATCCAGTATTTTACTGGATACGCTGTTGTTAGCCTTCAGCTCGCAGCAGTGAGCTCACTGGTCGAGTCATACAATACAAACATGATATTAAAAACTAGGCAACGCCGAAAACGGCGCAATTTTTCAAAATAGGATGAATTTAAAACATAAGTAAAAAATTCCCAAATTGCATCGTAATTTGGAATTTACTTCGAAAAAATTGGGAATGAAAAGGAGCCCTAGTGGATTTACTTTTCTAGCACACGAACTGATAATAACAATTCTAAAAATAAAAAAAGATGTTTTGCTCTATTACCCCTGTAGACGACCGGCCTCCTAGACTAGCGAACCTAGCGGGGAATCCTTGAACGACTTAGTAAACACCTGCCGGTTTTAGGATAAGCGATAGCGTACCTTACTATTATATTGTGATCCCAATAACGCGGAAATTTTGATTGTAATGGTAAAATTTAATTATGAAAATATTACTAGGTGGACACAAATGTTTTTCAAAGAGGTGATTTTTTACACTTACTCGAATTCTTTAACTAAAAGTTAAGGATTCTAAGATCCTCTTAATTAAAAAATACAACGAAACCCTGTTTTTGCTTTATCTTGTATATCGGTTTTCATAGCAGTGGCAGTAACGAGCGTCAGATGGTGTTGTCGTAACCCTTATTTTTCCTCTGATTAGTTGTTTAACATGGTCTCCGTGGTGGACTCCGACCCTTCGGAGGAATCACGTGTCAAGTTTTCCCCTATCTCACTGGTGTGGACTCAACTGGTGCCACCAAGTTGCCGGTAGAGTGAAAGCCTGGATATCCAAAACACGATGCGATGGATAAGATCCTTGTCGCACGCTTGCATAAAGAATTCCTCCCTTTCAGGCCCTGAAACAGGCTCCTATGTATTGCAGCGAACTCCAAAAATTGCTGGAAAAAAAATTTAATAAAAACAACTTCCGCTTACTCTAGAGGAATTAAAAATAAAAGAAATCGAAAGAACGTTGCTTTCGATGGCTTTTATTTTTATAATTATTGTATTATTTTGGTATTATTTCCATGAAACGTTAGCCTACGTTAATGCAAACGGTCTTCATTTTTTCAGAAAAACTCGTCTCTTCCCATTGGCCACTCTCTTATGAACGAGGGAATTTAGAAGGCACTTACCTTCCTATTAAACGAATTAAAAGAAGAATCGCTCTGATTGCAAGTGAATTATTGGTAAGCACAAGAAATGTGCAATTATTTAATTCATATTACTTGGCTTATAGGTACTTCAAAAGAACGAATAAAGATGCGTAAAGGATTGAGCGTAGCCAAAAGCATAGCAAAATTACTTATTTCTCAAATCCATGAAGCGGTGAAAGATTGCCGTGAAAGGAAAACATTGTCAATGTCTAAAGAATTCGATAGTGAAATAGACAAATAGGGTGAAATTTCGGAAAGTAATTTTGATGACGGTGTCTTCCCATGGCAAACGGATGGAAGTAATTACTTTAGATACTATCATGGTCTGAAACTATTATGAATTGCCACTAATTTCTACTCTCATAACATATAGTCATATCCCGTGAAAATTTTTATTTAATCGATACCTTGGTGCTGATGCAGCGTTACGAGGAAGAAATAATTCAAGTTGAAGAAGAAATGATTAATTTTTGCGACGCTTTGACAAAGCAAAAACAGAAATTAGAAAAGGAAATGGAATCCATGAAACTCTTGTAGGATACATTGTGTCAAGTAGTTCGTGGCAGATATTTTCTGCTTTCACTTGAATTGTCTAATTTGAAGGAAAAAATTATCAATTTAGTCTTTTGCTTGAAGAATTTGGAAGACGACGATCATACCAATAGCTCCTCCAGTTCTTCAGATGAAGACGAAAATCAGCAAGACTCATCAGCTGACGAGGAATAGTTCGAGCGAGAATAGCCTACTTGATGTGTATGATGAGAAATGCCAATACATTTTTTAACTATAGGCCTAATACTCTTTCTGTGGTTTTTTCCTCTGCTTTATTTATGTAATATTTACTATTGCTTAATATTTAATAAAATAATAATTATTGGCAATGATAAATCTAAGCAGATTTTTTGGGGTGTTGCGTGAATGAATTGTGAAAGAATTGAAAAAAATGAATTGCGACACAATTATACAGTACCCACCAAACGATTAGGTACACCCCCGTTTTTTTAGTGCATTCTTATGGCGCTACGGGTCTTAGGAAAACTTGAATATCTTTTTACTGAAAAGGACTAAATTTTTTTTTCTTTTTTCTGTATCAGAAGAGAAAGTGCTCTAAAAGTTTTCTTAACATGAAAAAATTGTAGGAGTTACACCCAGGGTCGCGACAGCAGGGGCAGAGAAGAAAGCGCTTCGGGAGCACGAATTTGAAAGCAGGATTGGAGAAGGACGAACGCCGACAGACAGAGAAAAGATCCGAGAAGTGTTAGTGGAATATGGCGACTGTTTTTCGTGGCCCGAAGACCGACTAGGACTGTGTACGGCAGCAGAGCCTACAATAGATACCGGGGAAGCAAAACCAATTCGACAATCTTCCCATGCTCGGGCATGGAAGGAGAGAATCATTATAGAAGCTCAGTGCAAGGAAATGGAGAAAGCAGGAGTTTTCGAACCCTCGAACAGTTCATGGGGAGCGGCGGTGGTCCTGGTCAGAAAGAAGGACGGGACGTGGAGATTTTGTGTTGATTACCGGCGCCTAAATGCAGTGACGATAAGTGATGTGTATCCGCTACCGAGGATAGAGGAGACTCTGGCACGATTGGAGGGTGCGGCGTTCTTTTCAATCATGGATTTGGAGTCAAGATACTGGCAAGTGCCCATTTAGGAAAGTGACAGTCTGAAAACGGCGTTCGTCACAGCGGATGGGCTATACCAATTTAAGGTGATGGCAATGGGGCTGTGTTCGGCACCCGGAACTTTTCAAAGAATGATGGACGTGGTATTAAGTGGTCTCAGATGGACAACGTGTCTAGTTGATCTGGACGATATTGTAGTGTACTCTCGGTCGTTGGACGAACACGTGCAAGGGCTGCGCGGGGTACTGGGACGTCTGAGAGGGGCAAATCTAAAAAATTAAGGTGGAAAAATGTACGTTCGCCCAGCCACAACTACGGGCGTTGGGACATATCGTGATAAAAATGGGGTTTCACCGGATCCGAAGCAAGTGCAGGCAGTGAGAGACTTCCCGCACCCTTCGGTGGATGGTTCCAGAGCGTCGAAAGTGAAGAACATAAGGGCGTTTCTAGGCATGTGTTCGTACTATAGAAGATTTATCGACGGATTCGTGAAAATCGCCAGACCGCTACACGATCTTGTGGGAAAAAAACACATTTACCTGGGGAGCGGAGGCCATGGAAAGCTTCGAGGCTCTAAAGAACGCGCTAATGGGAGCTGCGCAGTTGGCGTACCCGGATAATACAAAGACCTTCGAAATCCATCCCGACGCTTGCGAATACGGGATCGGGGCGGCCTTAGTACAGAAGGGGGAGACAGGGGAAAGGCCAGTTGCCTTTGCCAGCAGGCTATTATCCCAAACAGAGCGAAATTATTCCATTACGGAGAAGGAGTGCTTAGCTCTGGTTTGGGCGGTGAAATTCCACAGCTACATCTGGGGGACAAAGGTGACAGTGGTGACGGACCACCACGCCCTTTGTTGGTTAACAACAAAGAAGGATTGGGCGGGCAGATTGGCACGGTGGGCATTGTACATACAGAACTATCAGCCCGAAATTGGGTATAAAAGTGGGCGGCTCCATGAGGACGCTAATGCACTATCTCGGTATCCGATGGATGGGATAGAAGACAATGACGACGAAGAGGACCTGCTACCGGTATACACGACAGCATGGGAGGAGGAGCGTCGTTGGACAAGGGAGATGCAAGGGGCAGTCCCGGGATGGGTGGAGGTACGCAGGCAACTGGAAAGCATTACAGCCATGGCCTACAAAAATTTCGTGCTGATTAATGGACTACTGCATCGCCGAACCTTGGGTAAACAAGGAATGAGGTTGCGTCTATGCGTACCCCCGGATCAACGGTTGGAGATTTTAGACGCGTACCATCGCGATCGTTGGGCTGCGCACTTAGGAGTGAAGAGGACGCTAGGGCGGATAGAGGAAAGATACTACTGGCCACGCTTACGACAGCAGGTACTAAACTACTTGCGGGCATGTCCGCAGTGTCAGGCAAGAAAAAATCCGCCAGTAGAGCCTCAGGGACACATGGAAATCATCCGCGTGGAGAGACCTTTCGAAAAAGTTGAGATGGACATATTGGGGCCTTTTCCCGTGTCGGTGGGGGGCAAAAAGAATATCATCGTTGCGGTGGATTATCTCACCAAGTGGGCAGAGACGAGGGCCGTTCCAACTGCGACGGCCCGGGACGTGGCTGAGTTCTTCGTCGAGGAGATTGTCTTACGGCATGGGGCGCCGGAGGGTGTGGTTACCCTATGCATTCCAAACAAAAAATATGACCATAGTTTAATAAGGTGCTTGACATCCTTAACCAACACACTGGGCGATTACCATCATGGTTAACTTCTAGGAATTGTGGAAGGATATTTCCCTGAGGTTGCAGAACATCCGCTACGGGCAACTCTTCGTTAATTTCTTCTATTTGTTGATCAGCCCCTGTTTCCCTTTCCTATTGCAGTTGAACTAATCTTGCCATTACATTTGCTCTTCTTTGCAAGAAATTCGCGTTTTGAGCTTCGAAAAATCTTTCCATCCTCACGGCGTTGTCTTCATACCGCGAGTCTTCTGATTCCAAATGTGGATCAGCTGGTGCAACCCGACGAACGTATCGACGCCCTCTTCTGGCACCGCCTCTTTCATTCAACAGAGCAGCAGGATTACCGATTGGGCCTACTTCAACTGCTGCACCTTGACGTGGCGCGGGTGCTCTACCTTGATGTCCACGGGGTCACCCTCTTCTTCCACATCTATTTACAGCTGGTGGATCGACAATGGCCATTTGCTCATTCGCCTCCCTTCTTGGTGCTCCCCGAACTTGTGGTCGCCTTCTTCCATGAGGTCGTCCTCTTCCACGACCCCTTGCAACTGGGGCCACAGGATCTTCGACTGCAGCAATTTTCAGACGATTTTGCCATTAAGAACTCCCGGATGGTTATCCGTCCATTCTGTAGATCAATCTGCAGAGCCCTGATCTTCCTGTCTCGTGTAACGTATTTTTGACGTCTTCTATCTGTAACAGGAGTGCCATCCCGTAAGGCTAGGAAGCTGTACTCCGCCTCCTGACCAAATTCTTGAAGGCGATCTAAAAGACGGAAACGTTACTTCTTTTTGAAACATGGAGAAAGTTAATAGAAATTTACCTAAAAAATACCACGGGTTGGGGTGTGGATTCCTTATATGATGATTGAATGATCGGTGGTTTGCTTCCATCTTGTTATTTGTTCTGTTGTTGTCCATGTTGACGCAGAATCTCTCTGGTCCAATGCACTCCATCCAAAACGATCGTATATACTGGACAAATTGGTTGACGCGTACTCTGGATTCTGCGTCAATAGCGCCACCTATTTCGTTAGCGTAGTTCCATAGTTCCTATATAACATAAAATTATTAATCGTTTAGTTTGAAATTGAAGGAATTTTAGCTACCCCCTCGTAGCCAATCCAAGCATCATTAGGGGGGAGAAGAGCAAGTGCAATCGCGAGTTTCACTAGGCGTTTGATTTGGTCGTTCGTCCTGTATGCTTGTCCTAACCCCAGATAGCAGGCATACCTATATTTGGACTTGAAAGAAATGTGGAAGCGCTTTTAAAACTAGCAGCAAGCGGGACTTCGAAATCTTAACTCTAGAATGGTGAATTTCATTACATCTTGTTTTTGTTACTCAAATTCAGGTAAATGCCCATAATGTAGTGATATTTGCATCGTGATGAAGCAATAAGATATAACTATATAACATGAAGACTTGACATAATCGACGACCAGTTTATATTATTGAGAGGCAGGCGAATAAATAAAGGAATAAAGAAATTTTATTTTACAAGAATTTTTGACATTCATTTGGGATCTTTTTATCTTGGTTACCATAGATAAATTTAATTTTAGGACTTACCATCCCAGAATGGAAGTAGCAGCCACGAGCCCTACCAGTAAGACATGGATTGTAGTATTGCCAGCTCATAATCACTGATGAGAAGGGTAGGTTCCGGAACTCTTCCGGTGTTCTGCTGGCAAATTTTCAACAACCGAATTTCCGGCAGCATTCGTACAGTGCTTGGATCTTGTTTGGCATTAAAAACGATGCAACTGAGATTGCCTTTAAAAAAATGCAAAATAACTACTCGTGAATCACATGTCATTTATAAATAAACTGTAATAAGCTTAGGTCCATCCAGTGTCCAAAGGAAGGTGGCATTACAGTATTTTTTACGTGCTGAACTAATAGGTTTGTGCCCGTGTAAAATCGGGGGGGAGGGGATGATGAAATCAACATTACTTTAGCCCATCTGCTACATTCAACCGCTAGAGCACGGAAGAGGAACTAAAAATCCACGATCTCTTCATATCCGATAACAGGGAGTAGCCGAAAAACAACTCAAGATGCGGCGGATTATCTCTCTGGAACTTTACCTGCCCGTCGCACCTAACACTATCTCTGCCCGTCACTCCCACTCTGACTTTTTGAAATTGCTCACCATCTCCGCCCGTCAACCACCCTTTTTGTTTTTGTCCACCGACTCAACTTGCCCGCTAAAATCCAAGCTTTTTCTGGCAGTCTCACCCCAACACTGTACTTTTCGGTCGAAATCTAAGCTTTTTTTGCCTCCCTCAAGCTATCTCTACCAGTTAGCCCGTCAGCTCGTCGCCTAACTTTCTATCTCTGTCCGACACCCCACTGCCAGTGTATGCCTGCTGATACAGCTTATATTCCAGCCCGTCGGTTGCCATCCACTCATACACTGATAAGCCCTTCAGTAGCCACATCATACAGTTTTATCCATTAGAAGTGCGTGGGTAAGCTAAGCCGAAAGGGTTTGAATCCTGTTTTACGTACTGCGCCCCAGCCAATTCCAGCATCCGCTCAGTCGCTCACAATTGCAATTCACAACAAAATCAGTCGTTTGGATTTCTCTATTTGCTCATATTAGGGTGGAATGTTTTAAAAACTTACCATGCCGTATGATAAATCGTCTAAAGATGCTAACTGGTAGAAGCCTTTAGGTGTTGCATGAAAGGTTCCGTCCATATGCATTTCGTGGGAATCAATGAAAGCGGGGAGAATTCCGACGTTAACAAAAACGAATGCTTCTGCATCCCCCGCCACCACGCGTCCGAAGAAAAATTGGTTGACACCTTTCAAATCCATTCTGAAAAAGTAACCAGATTGTTAAATAAAATAAAAATTTATTAGAGTACTTTAATAGCGAGATATAGGGTAGTCCGAATACCGACAAATTGGACAGGTGGACGGCCCGGAAATCCTATTAATATATAAAAAATCATAAAAAAGAATGAACAAGATGCCTTTATAGGTTAAGAATACAAAATGGAAATGAGATATCTAGGAATAAGAATTACAAACGTAAAGCCAGAAATTAATATCCAATATAGAGGAACAAATAACAACATTCTACTTGAATGTGATATAAATAAAAACAGCAGCTCACCTTCTTAAAGCCGACATGTAAATGGTGTGCAGAGGAACATTAGTGTTGGCAGCTTGTTGACGACACCAATCCATGAACTCAAATTTTATAATTTCAAGGTGGTCGTCCTTGTGATTATGAAAACCATTTGGAGAAAAAAAACTTTGCTTATTGCATGTTAAGCTAGCCGTACATCTTCTAGTCAAGTAATGACTACATCGGTACCTTTTAAAAAGTTCATTGTTTTATGCATGTCAGAAAATTGTATGCAATGAAGAAACTTACCTGGTAATTCCGCGGACAACTCCATTTCGATGAAAAATATATTTATCCAACGAGTCGATGCAAACATGGCTGTCGCTACGTGCTCCAGAAACTTTGCGAAACCGTTCCATTGTAACAACACTTCCAAAACACGGTTTTGACCAGTACTGACTACTAGCCAAGCTTAGAATCTCTACAAAAATTGGAAATTCCAACAGCCAATCCCATCCCAATCCCAGAAACATAGCAACATGGATGATTTTACAAAGGACAAATGGGGTTGTTTAAACAACTGGGTTGGATAGTCACAGACAGAAGTCCGTGATGACTGTCCCACAACACCCAGGGGAGAAAAAAAATTTTAATTTTGTTTTTATTTTTGGAGGACTTCTAACCCAAACACGTATTAACTTTTTGTAAATCATTCTTTTTATTTGCTTCACTTTAACTAATAAACTTTGTAGTCTTAAACCACTTATCACAAAGTACATGAAGACACTGAAAACAAAGTTGTTGAACATAACTACATTATTGATCACAAGATCTCTCAGGCATACCAGTAGGAAGGCGCCATCGGTAAGCACTTGATGATTAACTTGAAGCAATCACTTAAGGTATAACTGTTTTTCTCCTACTTACCTATTATGTTTTTCAAATGTCATAGACCTTATTGGTGTACACTCTACGATATGTCCATCGACGAGCGTGGGAGAATTGTATAAGAAAGTACCCCAATTTCGTAAAATTTTTCTGTTTATTCGTAGAACTGAAATTTTTTTTTTTGTATGCATAAGTTTTATAAGTTTACTTTCCGGTTTTATAACGTTTCCTGTCATCGAAACTAATGTTGACATTGCTATTGAGTTGTCACATCTTTTATTCGTAATCTTCATTGGGAACCAGTGGACAATCGCCCAATAGCCACGTACTCGGGGACGTGTCGATAGGATCTAACTCTGTTGGAGGTTGGACATCTTTTAACATGAGCGGAATTTCATGTGATACCGGTGGATCGACAATCGCTGGTTCTGGAAGAAATGGGATATTTCTCCTTCAATCGCACCCAGGTGACCCCTCTAGTACGCCATGATTCTTCGCCAACAAGCCAAGAAATCATCATTTCGCCTTTGCCCTAAGACGGGGAAAAGATATTTAATATTGCTGATCCAGCACTTTTGAATCATTGTTACTTACTCGGATGGATGTCATTCCGCGTTCTTCAATGATATAGCCACCTAACCTATTCAAAAGCTCTTTGGTAGCTGCAGAAATATGAATACGAAGAGCTTGTCTGAATGATTCCATCCGAGATGCTATGTTAACCGTGTCACCAAAGAGGCAATATCGAGGCATTTTCAATCAAACCACTCCAGCAACGCAAGGACCTGAATCTAGTTAACCATAAATTAAAACAAGGCCCTGAAATTCAACTGATTGAAATCAAACATACCAGAATGGATGCCAATGCGTAGTTTCAGCGTTTTTCCAGGTTGATGTCGAATGTGGAAGTTTCTAATCTCCGAGAGGTGAAGCGCCAGAGAAGCGCTTTCAGCGGCGTGATGGTCATCGTTACGAATGGGCAAACCGCTAGTCACCATGTAAGCGTCACCGATTGTTTCCACTTTGTATGCATCATAATTTTCCAGGATGGAATCGAACAAATTGCAAAGCTCGTTGAGTAGACCGACCACCTGCAACGGAGTGCTAACGGCTGAAAACCGACAATGTCGCTGAAATAAATCGTGACAGAGTCGAAACTCTCCGCTTTCACAGGCTCGCCTCGTTTTAGCGATTCTACTACCGACCTAAACAGTTACCCACAAATGTTCCAGATGTTAATAATTTGCTTGTTATTTTAGGCTGAAAATAAGTTTTACTTTGGCAAAACTCGATGCAGAAGGGCTTCCGTTTTCTTCTTTTACTCCACAAGCTGATCTGTTCTCTCTTGGACGACCTTCCAGATTGTAGGTGTACTTCTCCATCATAATCATGATGTTGACAAAGATGTTGGGTTTTCTGATAGGGATAGCGAGAACAAATGGAAATGGATTGTTTAGTTCCTGTTTCAGATCAAAATTATGTTGTTTATTACAATCCAGCTTTCATTTCCTTTAGCCGTCCACAGATAGATTTGAAATCAGGCCGCATTTCCGGCGATTCATGCCAGTAATCCTGCATGTACCGGATAATAAATAAGTATCCTTGCAGTCCAATTGCGAAATGGGAGGTCGGAAGAATTTAAAGTAACTTCCAAGCTAACTCCAACAGCAACGTAATAACCTTGAAAGATAAACGGTTTTCTAATATGCGCACCACATTAGGAGCCACAGGTGTCATCCTAAATTTTAAAGATGTAACCAAAAGGAAAAGACTAATTATCATTTTATTGGTAATACCTAAAACTTTCAGTGATTCACACTTTAAGGTATTTGAACTTCAAAAGAAGCGGAGAAATTTCTGCGTCTTCCGGAGAAAGAAGAACTCGGTCCAGCTCTTCGTAAATGCGAACCTTTACCTCTGGATTGTTCAAGGTATCGTGTAAAAGGAACACGGTGGCATTGCCCGTCTGAATAAGTGAAAACGGAATATATATTTTTTCGATTCTATACGTGGAAAAGAGTGCATACCGTTTCAATACCAGCTGCAACAAGATCGATAAGCGAGACGATTATCACGGGTGTCAACGCCTTCAGGAGTCAAAATTTGATTGAAAACCAACGATTGCGTCTCAGTAGCCTCGCCACTGATAAGGTCTTCATTAATCAAATCTGAAAATACGCTGTTAAAAATAAAATCATGACGTGGCAAAATCTATATAATTGGATATTTTTGGCTTTACTCGTACATGATGTGCTCACATTTTGCTAGTTTTCTATAAGATTTTGTAGGAAAAATGTTTCCACCATGGAAGCTCATGCATACTTTCATGAGACACTTCAAACATATTTTTCGTTGCAAACATTAAACGCTCAGCAATTGGCGGGAAGCAACTCTTACTTAAGGCTCCCAGACGTCGGTCCAGAATAATGGCAAAAATGACTTGAAAGGAAAAAATTCTATGTCATAAAATAATAGATTTGAGCATTTGTCATTTGTCACGCATCTCTGTTCGTTACCTTCTAAACCAAAGCTGTAGACATATCTTTCGAATCCCTCAATACGATTTTCTACATTTCGTTCTTCACAAATTTTCTCTATCAGTTCCTCTGATATGATGGATAGTTGCTTTACAGTATGATCTCTAGGGCATTACTGGCTTGCTGAGTTGTTAGTTTGCTTCTCAAATGATGCCATTCCAATCCTTGGCTAAAGACAATACTAAAGTAATATACACTATTACTACCTTTACCAGGGGTTTTGAGCACACACACATTTGGACGGTTGAAGCATTATTACTACTCATGTTATACCACTCATTAGGTCAATAAACTATAGCACACTTTACTACTTATATATAGATTTTAAAATAATTTTTTTGCCACAGCCCTGTAAGAGAAGATATGAGCACAAGTCTTCGAATCACTACACAAATTAAAATACCTGCATGCACACAATGTCAAACGTGGGGCACTGGCGATATCAACTTCCAACGAAGAAGTAGCATGAAACAGCCACCAAGTTGTCCAAACAGGTTGATGATGACGGCCAAGAACTTGCCACATCCCCAAGGGATGTCCATGTATTCTCTCTGCTTATTCTATTGGAAGTACATGCGGATGCCATCTTCAAGGAATGTGGAAATGAGACAAGAATATCTTGCTGAAGGTACTTCCAACTACAGCAGCACTATCATAAATCAATGAGAAACGGTTAGATAAAAAATACTCATTATTAATTATATATATTTCTTAATACATATGGAATCAAAGAATGTATTTAGTTAAACAGGTTAATCATATGCCATTGCTAAAAACCACGTCGACTGATTAACCCACTTTAGTTTAAAAAATTAGCAGGTTAATCGTATGCCTTTGGTAAAAACCACGGCGACTGATTAACCTACTTGTACCTTTCCTTCTGTGATGAATTGATTCGGTGTGGTGTGCAGCAATGAAAATATTTCTGTTACGACGTAGTTGACGCAAGTGACGACTAACACTTAACAGACGCTTCCACTTTTGTGCAAGCAAAGCAACGTTGCCAGATAAATTCTTCGTTTTTTTTTTTTCTCTATATCCTTTATGTTTGATGAACAAATGAACAAACTATCAAGACGATAAACAAAAAACAAGGGTACCTGACATTTTGGGTAGGGTGACTGGTCGTAGGAATAGGGGGAGGCGGTGGTCTTCACAGTTCAGCATTAGCAATATCAGCGTTTCCGGCGCTGGCCGTCAAGGCAGTTAAAATATACATATGGTTATAATTCCAATTGGATAACCTTCACCCAGCGTCACAAACGTGGCCTGAATTACTTAAATTTAAACATTTTAATTCAAATTCAATTACCAGAAATTTAAAAAATTACACGGGCCAAAAATGAATGCAAATGATTTTGAAACAATTGGTGTGATGATGTTTATTTAAATTTGACAACAATTACATTTCCAAACACAGCGGCAAAAACAAAAGGGAAAAGATAACAGACGGAGGGAGGAAGACTGACTCACTGACTCCTCGCTGGTCGACTGGTGACTCTCCCCCTGCTGGTGAAGTTTTGGTCTTTTGGTGCTGCTGGTGAAGTTTTGGTCTTTTGGTCCGTCTTTTATAACGCAGAGAGTCGAATTTAATGTCAAACGAGGTCAGGCGTGTTCAAAAATATAAGGTCGGCGGAAGAAGGCTGACTTTACCGTTAGAGTAATAAAAGTAGAAAGTCAGTCATTCGGGGCAACAAATTTGGGGTCAAAACAGGGCAATAAAAAGCAACGCGTTAAATTTTACCGTTTAAATTTTGATTTGGTCGGCGGATCCTTACATGGGTCCCCGTCAAAATAGATTGCGTCTCGCAATCTCTTTTCTCAACATAGTAAAACATGCAGTTCAAGAGAAGAAAAAGTAAGCCAGGAATATTCGAGGAGTTTTATCGCGTTGGTAGCTTTCTCAGATGGAATGGGACATTTTTTTTATTTGGAACGAAATACAGCGAAGGAGAAAAGATACAGCATTTAACGAGTAGTGACGCGGACGTCTGGGAGCGCGGAGCTCAGTGTGGCGTGTTCCGTTGAAGGAAATACGTACGCCTTTGAGCACGGAGCTCGATAAAAAAATAATCTGAAGTAAAGTGTCTAAGCCTAGACGGTTTTTTGAAATCAGATTTTACAACAGCAAAACAAAGAATATGAAGAAAGAGTGGTGACGCAGACGTCTACGAGCGCGGAGCTCAGTGTGGCGCATTCCGTCGAAGGAATTTTTACGCCTTCGAGCGTGGAGCTCGATAAAACAAATCTGAAGCCAAAGTGTCTAAGCCTAGACAGTCTTTACGAATCAGATTAAAAACAGCAAAATAATGAATATGAAAAAAATGAGTAGTGACGCGGACGTTTGGGAGCGCGGAGCTCAATGTGGCGTGTTCCGTCAAAGGAAATATTTAACGCCCTCGAGCCCGGAGCCCGGTACAGATACAATTGCCTCTGCAAGAGGTGTGCCTAAACCTAGAACACAGCTTCGCAAACAGATGTGTCAATAAGAGAAGAAGCGAGATTATAACCTCAATAAAACTTCAGCTGTTCCAAAATAAAAAAAAGATAAAGAATGGTTTGCATGAGAATGTCCTCTTTGGTTAAGTGGAGGTATAGAGGGGGGAATAGAAGTGAAGTTGATTTTCTTTTGCCGTAGTTTATATAAATCTAGAGGTGTCAAATTCAAAGGGGAACTAGTTTTAGGTGGAAAAACTATGTAAGAGAAGGGGGGTCTAAGATAGTTAGGAAATAAATTGGATCGGTTTCGAATTGTAATGTTGAATTTCCAATGTCGGTTTGGTCGGGTCTTCGCGTGGTCTAGGTGATGAGGGCTTAGGCGGCTGGGCAGACAAGCACGCACCGTCTTTGCACAAAAAGCAACGGCTCTTTCGTGCAACCTCTGCTTCGTTTCTTAATTTTGGCCGTTGGCCGTGGGCGATCAGAGACTCTGAAGGTTTCGGCTTGGTGTACGGCGTTTGAAGCGCGTTGATCGTCGCCTGGCGTCAAGTGGGCATCGTGTAGGATCGATTGTAAGAGCTCCAACTGGTTCAGATGTTTCAGCCCGGGTTGGTCTTCGTGGTCACCAAGGTGGTCGGAAGTCACAACGATTTTTGGTTCCTTTTTTTCCTCACTTTTCGACGTGGTAACAGCTGCGTTTTCGCAAGTTGGTTCAGGAAAAGGGATGGAAAAAATGCAACTTACAGTCGTTTGATGTTCCAACACTGATGGTCGTATGACAGATTCATCCGCGAATATGCTGTTTCCATTTTGGTGATTTTCCTTGTCTTGGTGTTTTTCCGGGTGGGAAGAGGCTTTCTCAATGGTGACTCGGCTTGCGACAATAGCAGCCGAAAAAACAGGTCGAGATATTTTAATTTTCAGTGTTTTACTTACAAATTTTTTTAGTTTCTTGAATTTCTCCAACCACAATGCCTTTATTTTCTTCTTTAAAGGTTTTTCTTTGATGTCGGTGACAGAATATTTGTCTTCAATTTGTGCCATCATCGGCGAAGAACTGCTGTAGTAGAGTTTTTGGTAACGCGTCCGTAACGGCCAAGACTTCGGTCGGCGGGTTCGTCCTCGCTGCCACCAGATGAAACAATTGGGGTGATGATGTTTATTTAAATTTGACACCAATTACATTTCAAAACACAACGGCAAAAACAAAAGGGAAAACATAACAGACGGAGGGAGGAAGACTGACTCACTGACTCCTCGCTGGTCGACTGGTGACTCTTCCCCTGCTGGTGAAGTTTGTCCGTCTTTTATACGGCAACGCAGAGAGTCGAATTTAAAGTCAAACGAGGTCAGGCGTGTTCAAAAATATAAGGTCGGCGGAAGAAGGCTGACTTTACCGTTAGAGTAATAAAAGTAGAAAGTCGGTCATTCGGGGCAACAAATTTGGGGTCAAAACAGGGCAATAAAAAGCAACGCGTTAAATTTTACCGTTTAAATTTTGATTTGCTCGGCGGATCCTTACAATTTGGTCATCTGCAAGGCCGGTCATGCAGTCGTCCGTTCTTTAACTGTACTAGCAGATGCTACGTAACTATAACATAAAGTAACCGTCCCTGTTAATTCAATTAAAATTATTTTTAAACACTTTATTAGGTATTCAATTTGTATGACCTCCAGCAGCTCTGATGATGAAACGGGCAGTGAAGAGGATCCATCTCCTCAGTCCAGGCAATTCAAACACACTGTCATAGAAAGCGAACCCAATGGCCATAGTATTCGAATCGAACCCAATCGGTTGGCAAGGAAACCCATGACTTGACTGAAAAAGAGCTGGGCAAGTGGCTGAGAAGTGAAGACTAAACCGAGAAATTGTGTTCCAGCTTCAGGATCCATCTATCTAACTTCAGAATGAAAAATTCACAAAATTTTTGTATTTAGAAATTTAAATTAATTACTGAATTAAAAGTATAATTTAAATTAAAACTTAATAGGTCCAAGAGTTTGATTTTTATTGTAAGTTTTATTTCCAAGCGAAAGCACAAAAAGGGGGCCTTTTAAACTTTTGTTTGTAGGGTTTGGCGCTAACAAGTAATTTTGCGAACGGGGGATAAAAAGGCAAAAAAGTTTCGTACTTTTCAATTCTGTATTGGGCAACTCGCCCAGACACGCTCGTAAGTCGAGCTCAACACGTGAACTTCCCTCCAAAAAACAGCATCCCACTTCTCACATTTCAAGGGGAAAAAAGGGGGAAGGAAGAAAAAGGGGAAGTCGCAACGCAACGTTGCCCGATGGTTCACAACAGTAGGGCTTTGCCCCGATCATTTTCGATCGGGGTGAACCGCGGTTTATCGGGCAAAAATCACCAAACCGTTGGTTCGGTTTAGCCGTTTTTTACTTCGGTGTGGTTCTCGGTTTGGAATTCGGTCAAACCAGTGCAAACTGCCGCCATTTTGAAATTTTTCTGAAAATTTGGCGGAAATTTCAAATCAACCAATCAAATTACGTTGAGCGTAAAGTGGCGCCGATGGTTGCCAGGTGGGACCTGAGTTGAACTTCGAGCTTTGACTAGTTTACTTAATTTAGTCAGGCCAGGCTGTCAGGCATTGCTGTTATACTAAATGCTGTATACTGTTTAGTCACATTCGCACCACAAGCTGTTTGAGTTTGACAGAGAATTGAATTGCACAATGGCAAGTAAACGAGGATCAAAATCCAGAAAAAGTTTGGAATCTTCAGCTTCAGGAGCAAAAAAACGAACAAGTTCGGCTTTATCAAGCATCAATGGTAAAACTGAAATCTTGTTCGACATTAGTGATGATGAACAATCAATTTCACGAACGTCTACTCCTGTCCGTAAGTATTAATACAATCATATGAATCCCTGGTCACACCACGGGTTTTCCTAAACCCGCGGTGTGACCCGTAAGAACTGCGGTGTGACCCAACAAACTGCGGTAAAATCACGGAAACCACGGTGTGATCGGTTCCCAAAAATTAATAAACCGAACCGCACCGGTTTGGCCATTTTAAAAAAAGGAACTGCGCGGTTCGGCCAAAATCGTACCCGATCGTCGCGGTCCCGAGCCCTACACAACAGTACCATTCTTGTTTATTCTCGGTAGAACCCAAAGATGTTTGACGTCATGGCCTTAAAATCAAGTCTTGTGTTGAATAACGGTCCCAAATATTCACACCTGTTGGAGCAAACCTACCATAAAGGATTTGGCTTTGTACTGTACATTCTTTGGAGAACCTTCAACTTTGGCATAAATATCCTTGATGCCGACAGCTTTGCAATCCTCTCTGATGGCTCGATGGCAGACAAGTCCATAACCTTCAGGTTTCTTTTCTACGAAGATCGTCGTCTTGCCAAAAGCAGTGAAAAAGTCATGCAACACAAAACAAATAATAGCATTTAGTTTACATATTACCACATATTTAAAGATAAAAAGAATGCAAACCTGTGTGTTCGTTTTATAATCCGTGTGTTTATTTTATAATAATTATTTAGTTTCGTATACTAAAGGGGGAGGGGAAAAACTTTGAACCCTTCGTTCGGGCATTAGTTTTAGTTTTAAAATAACTATATTATATTCATTCGATTCCTCTTGAAACAAGGAATATTGCGGTGTAATTGAAAACAATTAAATATAATTATTTGTGGTTAACTTTTATGTATTGAAGCGTGTATTAGGTGCCATGGTAACGCCAATTTACATTCATGTCAATTAAGACACACCGTAGCTTAGTTTAATCGAATAAAATATAAAAACGATTTAAATATGGTAAAAAGCATTGTATTTGCATAAATTAAAGTGAAAAACAAACGCGGGAAACAGCAACAGATAAAAGGGCTTAAAGGTTTTGCTTTTGCTTTCCTTTTTCAGCTCCGTGGTGGTGACGGTTGTAATCTGTCTGGGAGAGCCAATCAGAATGCCGGAGAGGTACTCCCTCACAAAAACCGAGGGAGTGAGACGTCTCGTGGAGACCACGTTGTTTTTTTGGATCATTTTTTCATTAGTTTAGCTGACGGTGAAATGGCGGAAGATAATCCAGATCTTAACCCTGAATTCGAAGTGGAGGAAATTTTAGATTCCACCCTTACAACACCGTTCGCCTCATGGATATCCCATGTCTATCCCCCCATCCTGTCTTGGTCGCGTCCTAGTGGGACAGAGTTCAGATATCCATAATGTTTCTGATCTTAGTCTTCACTGGATAAAGGACTCTTATCCCATCAGGTTTATATCGGTATATCCCATGGATGTTCTAAGAATTTAAATTGGGATCAGACGATGTTTGGTACTGATTTCGTCCTCATGTGATATCCACTGGAAATCCCATGAAGACGAAATCAGTACCAAACGTCCTTCATCCAACTTTTCGTTAAAATGATATCCTCTGGACATGGGCGGGACCAATTCTTTTGTCTACAATCAACGTCCGATGGATAGCAAATTGCAACCTTACAGACGTCCTTGCGACGTAAGCATTAGGTTTTGATAAAATCGTCGTTTGTCATCTTATAGCCTACGTGCGTAAAAACTAAGGAAGCGTATTTATAATAGTTAAACTTTCAATAATAAACAACCTGTAAATAGATTCTATTTGTGTATTTTAACCATCTTGAAATTTGTCCACAAAGGATTTAGACATTAAAAGTGGTGTTACAAACCAATTTCCATCCAAAGGAATTGACATCGGTATACGGAAGCATTTACATATAACGCGTTTAATAGTCCAACATTGAATTTCAGGTGACAGATTTGTTACGACATATCCTTGAATAGATTTTGACGGAAGAGGATAGGTGTAAAGATTTTCATAAGACAAATATTTTCTCCCGATGAAACAAATTTCCCCAAGTGGAGTTTTAATAAAATTCGAAATCAATGCAGTGGTGTTATCATTTAATAATACACAATTATCCGGCTTTCGGGTAGTGAGACAAAGGAATTTGGAATCATAGTTTTTAAACTGTTCCCCAAGGAGATGATTAATATTAGGACCGTCACTGTGGCTACTAGACAAGCCAGAGCGTTTCTCTTTTATTAACGGCGCATTCAAATTATTTTTTTCTGATTCGTCTAACCTACGCACAGCTTGTTGTAAAGGATTGACTGATGACTTCAACCGATGTTTAATCAGTTGCAATTTATTTTCAAATTTAAATGCGTTCATTTTATCTAGACAGCCATACACTTCTACATCAGCAGCTAAATGCTGGAGATTGTGAGTGGTGTAGGTTACGAAATTGTTTCCGTAGATAGAGGGGCACTGAGAAACAAACTCATTGAGCAAAGAATCGGCGTAAGACACAAATGTTCTGCAAACTTTTTCGTTAACAAGCAATTTAAATGCAACATGTAGTAAAAGATAATGATTGTACATCATTGGGGGTAAAATGTTTCTTAAAGCCACGGGAAACACGTACAATAAATGAAGTCGTTGTTCAGTTGCTTTCATATGGGGAAATTCATCCAAGGTTCTTGTTTTACGTTGAAATTCTGACGGAATGTAAATTTTAATACCCTCAAGGTAAATGGACAACTTAGCTTTATTAACAAGACGCAATCTAGTACGGTCGAGTTTTCCAGAAATCAACGTTCAAGTAATTTTTTTCTCTACTCCGAGACAGACCAGATGCATGTAATCAAGCGGTATGTTTTTTACAAAATTCATTTTTAGTGTCTCAATATCAGATCTTTCTACTTTTAAGTTGTGGTGATCAGGAAGTAAACGAGAACGAAACGATTGGTCATCTCTTAATACTGCATTCAATTCGGGAAAAGTGACTCTACCACCCTGTTTCCCTACAACTGTGAATGAATAAACAACTTTTGTTACGCACTTGTGACAGCCGTGATAGGCATTATGTCCCTTAACATAAGTGACGAATGCTCTAGCAGGAGAGTCACAAATCAGGGCATGGACGAATACAGGGATGACGTTATTTTTAAACATCAAACCTTCGCTTTCTAATACAATCATTTCAACAATGAAATCTTTAAGAAAGTCGTTGATAAAATCTGGCTTCTTAAATCCGTGATAAATTCCAATAACGAACACGAAATCAGTACCATAAACAGAACAAAGAATCGGCCAAAATTGGCTGCCGCTACTTTTGGTAAGGGGAATTCCATCAATGTTTATAAGAAGCATAACTTTGTTTGGTATTTCCTTTTTTGACAACTTTGACAAGAAAGACAATACATATTTTGCTATGCCAAAATGAAAATATTTACCGGGAAACACTGTTCTTAGATTGATCTTTGCCCACATGGTGTTCATCAACGTTCTAGCAGTTAATGGCAGATAAGAAAGACCAGCATCTTGATTCAATAATTTAAGAAGAGTATCGATGTGAACAAAGGTGATGCCGCTTTCTTCGGACCAAGTTTGCAGTTTAGAGGTAACAATTTGCTCATTCGTTGGAATACTTTCTTCTTCCAAAACGTCCAAGTCGAAAGCGCAATCGCTATCCTCCGAAAGATAACCACCAGCATGAGACTCGTTGTCAGAATCGAAGAAGTCAAATTTTTCTTCGATATTCTCAGTAATGTACAAACTAGAATCATCCATGTCTACTTCTTCAAAAATTAGAAGGTCACTGAACTGTTTTGAGTGAGATTCTTCATCCTCGAGAGGCTGTTCTTGAATTGTAGACAACAGCAAGGACTGAAATGCCAGATTCACCCCAGACAGAATGTTTGGTTTGATTTTGGTAAAAAAACCGTCACAGTTGTACCGTCCACATTGGCGGGAAAAAGACAGCTTTTGTACGTTCAATGTCCACGCGGTAAGTGGAAAGAAATATTAGTTGAGTCCCAAATTGGTTTTTTTATGGGCGCATAATTTTTGTTTCTCTTTGGCCCAAATGAGTCTAAAACTGGTTTGGTTCCTTTTTTGGCGTGTGCGCTTTGGAGAATCTTAATTATTATGTTTCTTGGCAACTGTGCTTCCAATTGGGAAAGAAGAAGTGAAAGTCTCTAGTAAAAAAAAAACACGTACTCGTCCCTGTGTGAGTGTGTGTGCTGAACTCTGATAACTTTATGTGTTTTTGAAACAAGAAAATAAAAATAGCTTCTAACAGTGAAAATATTGGGCGACGACAGAAAAGAAGAAAAGTGCAACAAAATATGGATAATTTTTTATTATCTGTTGAAGCAGATTTCTCTGTTGCAGGATTTAATAATGGCGGTGGTGTGCCAGGGGGGGAGAAGATAACTGCGCTTATGAGGATACAACTGAAGAGGCAGTGTTCATCAATGACGATTCCCAGCAAGTAGAACACCAATGGAAGTGTTCTGAAACAGTAAGTGAATTTTACAACGAAAGTGACATGGATCCGCTAGAAAGTTCTGATGATGAATGCGAGCTATTTAGCGATGATGATGGAACCAAAGATGCATGGTGTGATGATGAACTAACAACTGGAATCCAATTAGTTGATGACGTTCCAGCACGTGGTTTTAAAGAAAAACTTGCGTCTTGGGCCGTCGAATATCGCGTTAAACAAAATGCCGTTGACGGTCTTTTAAATAATGTGCTACCAACTATGCCCGATTACGACAAACTAAATATTCCAAAAAGTTGTAAAACGCTACTTAAAACAATGAAGAAAACACCACTTAAAGAAGTTGAACCTGGTCAATATTATCATTTTGGGCTCGCTCGTCGTATTCAGTATATGCTTGATAGGTACGGAGGCCATTTGACAGAAAGCTTGGATGAAGTTTTAATATTTCTTATAAATGCCGACGGCCTTCCACTTGCAAAAGCATCCGGATGCCAAGTTTGGCCAATTCAATGTCGGTTCTTTAACTCCTTGATGGAGAAATGGCCTCCATTCCTACTAGGAGTTTACCAAGGTAACTCAAAACCAGCAAACGCCAACGACTACTTGGAGGATTTTGTGAACGAAGCCCTTCAACTTCAGCATGACGGATTTTTTTATCGTGGAAAAGTGTTAAAAATAGTCATTTTTGGATTTAGTTGTGACGCACCAGCCAATGCGCTAATGAAGGCAATCAAAATTCACAATGGATATGAATGTTGTCCAAAATGTGTGGTTCATGGCAAGTGGGCGGGCCGCGTAGTTCTCTTGGAAACATGTTCTCCACTTCGTAATGACAAAAATTTTAGAAATAAAACTCACGATGGTCACCACACAGGCACGTCAATTTTGGAACAATTGGACATCGACATGATAAGTGTATTCGCAATTGATTATATCCATTGCGTGTGCCTTGGTGTAATGCGTAAACTCTTGTGGATTTGGATCCGTGGCCCTCTTGCTATAAGAATTGGTCGTCAAAATATTGACCTAATATCTGATGCGTTGATGAATATTGTCGATTTCATTCCAAGTGATTTTTCGAGAAAGCCTCGTTCTTTAGCTGAGCTTGCACGATGGAAGGCGACGGAATTGCGCCAATTCCTTTTGTACACAGGTCCAGCCGTATTAAAAAACATTTTCAAAGGAACAAAACAACTAGAAGATTTCTACAATCACTTTATGTTATTGCACACAGCAATCAAAATTCTGTCATCGCCCCATCTCTGTCAAGAAACGGAATATAACAAATACGCCAAAGATTTGTTGATTCTATTTGTGGAACAATGTAAATCTCTTTATGGGGATTCGTTCATTTCCTACAACTTTCATTGCCTCATTCACTTGGCTGACGATGTAATTAGATTTGGAGCACTGGACCGCTACAGTTCATTTACTTTTGAAAACAACATGAAGACAGTGAAGGCAATGGTTCGAAAACACGAATGCGTTCTAGCTCAAATTGTTAGGCGTATGTGTGAGCAAGAAACTTATTTGATTCATTCCAACCAGATGGTAACTGGAAAAACTCTCTTGAAAATTAAACATACTAGTGGGCCCATTTGAAGTACAGGAGCCGGAAAACAGTTCAAAGAAATCCATTTTAAATCAATGGTTTTGAAATGTGATAACGCCAACAGCTGCGTGATTCTCGAAGATGAATCCGTAGTTAAAATCTCAAATATAATCGAGCATAATAACGCAGTCGTCATCGTTGGACAACAATTGAACTGGCAAAAAACTGACTTATTTGCTAAGCCACTTCAATCTTCAAGACTTGATATTTATTCAGTTAACACTTCTAAAATGTCGTGTCAGAAATCTTGGCCAATTTCAGCAATTAAATGCAAAGCATTGTGCATTCCTTATTCATCGAAAAAAGATTTTGCAATTTTCCCGCTAATGCACAACGAAAATTAAATGTTGAAATCTGGCAACGCGCAACGTGACGACCTCATTGACGAAAGTGACGAACATCAGAGTGTGCAGATTTTTGTTCTAGCCACGTTGAACTAAGTGTCGAAAAGTGTGTGTCGAATTTTTCCAACATACTGTCATTTTGAAATAGTTTATCGTTTATCTCCTGTCTACGTGAGATTTAGGTATACTCAGACTCAGAGTCAGAGTTATCTCTGGGTATACTCAACAAAGAAAAAGAAAATTTTAAAAGAAAGTGTTCTGCTGCTCCCAATCCAGCATGGCTCGAGGAAAGGTTACACCACAAACGGCTGAAATTCCAGTTTATGTAAGTTGGAAATTTGTTATGAAGTATTATTCCCAAGAGTGTATTATTAAATTGATTTTTTTAATCTTTTGCTATAGTTAAATTCCACCATGTTGGAGTGGCTCAGTTCGATGTGGCTCCTCTCAAATGGATACAAAAGACCGGGAATAAGACCAAAATTTACTGGCCAGGTGAGGATGATGCAGCCACCCCAAAAGCATTAGTAAATTTGATAATGAAGGAAGCTGTAATTGACAAGGAAACGTGGATGTTGTACAACATAACAGTTGTAGCCAAGTTTGGTAAGCTAGTAATAAGGCATTCAGCAAAACATTTCTTTTATCGAACTAATTCTTATGGATAAATATTTTTCCTTTTTTCAGACACTTATGCAGGAGCACAAAAGAAGCTCGACAGTGCTATTGCTGGTGAAGTGGTGGTCAGCACAGATCTTGACAACCGAGGCAGAGGTGGAAGGAATAAAGCTAAGAAAAGGAATGCTTACGCTGCATCTGCTCTCCCTCCCACTTCAAGTAAAAAAAGGGTCCGTGCTGCTACTAGTTGTTCAGATGAAGAAGAAGACAGTGAAAGTAGCTCGCATATGGGTTCCGTGGAACTAGCCCCATCTTCTTCCAGTGAAAATGACATTCGAAGGAATAAAGCTAAGGAAAGGAATGCTTACGCTGCTTCTGCTCTGACTCCCACTTCAAATAAAAAAAGGGTCCGTGCTAGTTGTTCAGATGGAGAAGAAGACAGTGAACGTAGCTCGCATATGTGTTCCGTGGAACTAGCCCCATCTTCTTCCAGTTATAATGACATTCCTCAAGACAAGAGTAAAGTAACTGGTAAGAAACAAGTGCCACCAACATCATCAAATGGTAAAGCTGTCACAGCAAAACAACCACAACTTCAGCTTCCAACTATTCCATCTGGGCTTGGAAAGAAACAAGCAAATTCTGAAATCAGTCTCAGCACATCGAAAACAAAGTCGGCACCACCACCGAGAGGTATGCACAACATATATTCACAATTACTGTATTTTGAATCTTTTATTTTCTATCGTGTAAGCTATAGGTTCTGTGGATAACACAGAAGGTGGAGCAAAAACTGTTGGCACAGAAGTGGTCCCTCTGATTTATGCCAAAAAGTCTACATTGCCAGACTATGGTAGTAAATTTACAATACTAATTACAAATTTAAGAACTTCTTCTCATCATTTTATTTATTATGCTCTTGTAGGTCCGTTGGCAATGGACGGCATAGGAAACGATGGAATTTCTAGTGCAAATAAGTCGTCTACTTCAATGGAGTTTGGCATTTACAGACAACGTTCAACTACGGTTAGAACAACAGAAGCTTCCCAAATTTCAACTTTTGTTTCTGGTAAAAATTTATTTTTTATATTATACCATTACCATTTAAATGGATCAGCTTTTATCGTTTCTCCCTTTTCAGATTCAAAGAAAATTGATTTCTTAATTGAACAAAATAAGAGGATTCTTCGCGGCCAAGAACAAATTAAAGCACAAAATTTGGATATTAAAAATACTCTCGCAGTTGTGATGGACAGCACTATTCCGCGAGAACCAGATTTAGACGGAATAAAAGAGGAGTTTCATATTCCAGTGACAGATTTGAAGTTTTTCGACACCCTTAATGCTGTCCTCAAACAGGACAAAATCAAGAAATCAAAAATGGTATCTAGCATTGTCTTCATTTACAAATTTTACCTTTTAACGTATTTTTCATTTTTGTAGAGGACGTACTTAATTGGTGTTGGCGGTTCACAAAGTCGAGTTGTTGGTAATATGTTATCAAAACTAATGAAGTTTTCAGTAGGAGCTCAATTCTGCCTTAAAGGACAAAATGCGAACAAACGCCGCTTTGACAAGACTGAAATTATGGATTTAGTAACTGGTAGGTTGCATTTCTTATATTGTAATCGTTTTTTAAATGATTATGTTTTAAAAAATCATTAAAATTTTTAGAGTGTGTTCGCTCAACTCCTGGTGTGCGTCTGACCGAAACAGATGTAAAAACAAAAATTGGTCGTTGGTTGAAATCGGCACCTACAAAATTGGGAAAAGATGATACTGAAGATGAATCAGCTGAAAGCGGCGAGAACGATTACTAGAACTATATAGTTCTAGTAAGTGTTTTGAAGTGTTTTGAAGTTCTTTTATTTTGAAGTGTTGGCATAATTTTAGCCAACGAATTGCTTATTATTTTACCTTGGTTTTTGAACTGTTTCATTTGTGTGATATCTTTGTAAGAGCTTACTAACCGGGACTATTTTGATATATATTTAAGTAAATGTGTCTTAAAACGTTACATTGGCGAGAAATATATTATGAATTATAAAATTTATTTGTAATTTTAATAACATTATGAAAATCTATAAAATATTAAACCGAAGTATAAGACCAAACGCCCACAAAAAGCCCAAAACAAACCCTCAACACGCAAACATAAATCCAAGAAAGGGGCGATTATAAAACCAGCTTTGGCCCCATTTAATACCCGGAAAACCGGACATATTAACCATTAAGGTTCCGAGTGAGGTCCATGGAAAGACGTCTTTTAAACGGTACCCACGGTCCCAATCACTGGGTAAAAAGACGTCTAAAAGACGGAAGCGTTCTGTCTGGGACACGGTTTCTTTGTTGTCTTTCTTTGAAAATTGCTTTTGGCTTTCGGCAAAATCTAGCCATTTTTTTTTCATTCATTTCTGTTATGATAAAACAGCTTCCTGATGTGTTGTTTGTAATGGCTATGGACAATAAACTATCCTGTATATCCAATAACATAGCAAATTGGGAGTAAGTTTTTGAAATAACTTGTCTTTATCACTATTATTAATATATCACTTACCAATAGTCAACTCCTTATAGTACACGTATCCAGGTGTGTAAAGTCTGTTGTGTTGATAAGATTGGTCACGGACACAACACGTGTTGTGAAGAATGGCAATGGACACAACACTATCCTGTAACATAGGAAAGAGGGAATAAGTTTTAAAATACCTTGTCTTTATCACTATCAAGATATCACTTACCAATAGTCAACTCCATATAGTACACGTATCAAGATGTGTAAAAATTAAATTGAATCCAATAAAATTTCCAATTGAAGTACGTATTAGAATTTACGACCGTCAGACGAATATTAGGGTTCCATTAGTCTGTGTAGTCTGGTTTGTGTAATTGCCCCTAAACACATTTCAATAATTATTTTGTTATGCAACTTCCATTAAAAATATTGATCTGACAAAGAATAGGTATAACTTGAATAGAAATAAATTTTTTTAAATCTTATTATCATTCCTACAATATAGTTACTTGTATGGAATTACCAAATTAGTCACAATGTAAAATATTTTGTGGGTAATAAACAGAATTGGGTGCGCTGTAATCTTGAAAGCATTGGTTTCCGTAGATACAGGTCCAGGCGCGCTTCATTTTCGACTGTCTCTGTCTTCTCTATTCAGTTTTATCTAGAGCGTTTTTACATTTCACTTCTTGATTATTAAGTATCTTTACTTATTTTTCGTTTAAACAATTCTCCTTAACTTGGCTTTCAAAATGGCATCACACAATGTGTTTTTACCTGTAAGTACTGTTTTACTTAATGAATTTTAGAGAAACGAGCCACGTGTTTGCAACTAATTTCTTTATGAAGGACAAGGGAATGTTTTTTATCGTGAATTTTCACACAAACACTGGTGAACATGTCGCTGTGATACCTGATTTTCGGCTTGAAAAAGAAGGAATTCTGTGTGTATACCCCAGGTCAAGGGGGGAGTTCAGCGTTCAAGGAAGGAAGCCACGGGATGAAGAGAAATGGTTCAATTACTCTTGCACCAAACGAGCTGAATTTGGTTTGTTTAAATTTATGAAACCATTTTAATGTTCAGTGATTTAATTCTGATTGTTTTATGTTAGAATCTTACAAGGATGCCAAGACATGGATTCCTTATGCTCAGAAACACAGCGACCTCAACAGTGAATCAGAAAAGGAACCATTAGGAAAGGGGAAAAGACACAAACGTCAAAGAACTGCTTATTCACCTAGCCCTGACCTCATTGGAAGCAGTGAAGAGGAAGGCTTCTTTCAACAGGGTTCAAGTCACGTAAAAACTCCTATTGTACCATCAACCTTACAAGACAGTTACTTACAGTCGAGTAAGTTCATTAACTCATAGATTCATGGCTAAAAAAAGTAATTCATATTTTGTTTTTAGTGCAAACCACTGAAAACATTCAAGTTCTGAATGGGCCGTTCTCACTGCCACACTCCAATGCTTCCCTTCTGTTGATTCTGATTTGTTTTGTTCTTCACCAATGGTTAATTCCTCGTCTAGGCCGACCGCTGCTGTTGATTCTGGTTTTGAAAATGTTCGTTCTTCACCAAATGAACGTTCTTCTGTTCTTTCGTCTACTGATTCTGGCTTTGGTAGTTACTACACTACTCCACGAGAAATTGCAAACACGCCATCTTTGCTTATCTCTTCTATTGGTGTTGGTGGTGCTCTTGTCCGTTACGAACCAGCAGCTGAAAAAAACACAATTGAATTTCATCGTTCAATTTTGAAACAATTGGCAAAACTATCTCAGAACTCAGCATTGCAGGCATCCGTAATTGAAGCAAGAATGAATGATATTGATGCCAAACTCAAAGCATTTGTTGATCAGCCACACGAACGTAGAGCGGAAGTTGACGCCGCCACGACATCGGTAGTCATGCCAACACTTCCTATACCTTCCATGGAAATGCTTTTGACTTTCGAAGATATGTTAATTAACGATGACATTCGTTTTGAACTGGTAATTTCTTTTTTAGTTCGGTTTACATTAAAATAATAATATATGTGTATTGTCGTATTTCAGAGTCGGATTGTGAAAGCAGGTGGTGGAATAACTTTGGCGGACGCCGTGAAACGAGCATGGCTGAAGAGGTTGAGTCTACAGGTACGTGCTTTGTGTAATTGGTGTGGAAAACCAAGAAAAGGTATCCAGAAACACAAACTCGAAGGCTCCCGTGTGACTGGTGCTGTATTTCGTAAGATTTTGTTTTTCTAACTCATTATTATTCAAATGGTTAAATATTTCATACCGATTAAATCTATATGTCCACCATTGACTCGTGTTGCTGTTCTGTGCCTATGTCTATCTTCTTTCTATTGTTAAACAGAAATGTTTCAGTTGTACCTTACTTTTCATTTATCTTTGTATTCAGGTGGAATCAGAAGCATAACACAATTTAAAAACAGCACAGATGCAGAACTAGAGCACGAAACTAAAAAGGTGTTTAAACACGCACCAGAGAGAGCTAGGAATCACGGAGCTCGCGGTGACGACGACGACGACGATGATGATCGCGGTAATATTCTAGAACGTCCTGTTGCTGGAAAAAGCACCCGTCCAAGTGATCCTCGTCCCCCAAGAGCTGGTGGTTCCACTTCAATTTAGTTTCTAAATCTTCACGTCATTTTTTATTTTGTGTGTACGTGTCGCCGAAAATAAAACAAAATTAAATCGATTCAATTTGTTTTTCGTGATTTATTAACGCTTTGAACGACGTAAGTCGGAAAAGAATGGTCGGTTTCCAGTACATCCATAGAATGGCTAAAGGAGGTTTATTTTAATTTAATAGGACGTTCCGGGTACGTCGCTAACGAACATTTCGCTGTTCTACGAACATCCCATTGATATACAATTTATAAAGGTAGGCATGGGTCTGGTACCAACCGGGTTGTCACGGCGTTAAATGGATGTCACTTTGACAGACTTTCGATGCTACAAAATAAAAATGAATTCCTTTAAGCATCCTACTTTGGATATCCAGTGGAAGTAACGAATGGATATCCTGAAGAGCGGCAAATTGTTTTTGCCCGGATGTCCTTTGGACATAAAAAACGGACAACTTAAGGATATCCATGGACGGTATGGTGTTATGAGGGCAGGTAAGTCAGTTTTGTTTTTTAATTGTCTACATGTAAAATATTACTTACTTTTTTTCGTTTAGGAAATTTGTATGTGAAGGCGGAAAGCTCCGAGTCTGGTATTTGGTTAAGTTTAAAAATTTTCCAGACTCGGACAATCGATGGCTGCCGGCTTCCTTCTGCAATTGCAATGCCCTCGTGAGGCAATACTATCGGAAGAAAAAAGAGCGTAAATTAGGGTAAGTTATTATAGATAATTAAAAATATTTAGATTTACAAATTAATACTTATTTTTTATTTAAGTAGAACTAACGAAGATGCTATGGCCCCAAGTTTGCCTTCTGCCCCCTATCCTTCTTTACCGATGCCCAGTTCACCTAGTTCAACTCCACCATCTCCATCTCCGACTCCATCATCTCCTTCTCCAGCAGTCTCTCCTCTACCACGTCCAGTATCTTCCTTTCCATCATCTCATTCTTCAACATCTTATTCTACATCTTCTTTACCACCTCTTATTTCTCCGTCCCCAACTTCTCCGTCTCCAGCTTCTACGACTCCAACTTCTCCGTCTCCAGCTTTTACGACTCCAGCTTCTCCGTCTCCAGCTTCTACGACTCCAGCTTCTCCGTCTCCAGGTTCTACGATTCCAGCTTCTCCATCTCCAGCTTCTATGACTCCAGCTTCTCCGTATCCAGCTTCTACGACTCCTCCATCTGCAATTCCTAATCCGGAGAGAAAACAATAAAAAAAAAGAAATCCAAAAACAAAAGGGTTTGGCATATGGACAAGGTTGCCAAACACCGGATTTGCCACAACGTAAGTGATGTTTTTCTTTATATAAAAAAAGATGCATTTATTTTAATTTTTTTTGTATTGTCTACAGAAGGCCCATATGGCAAATACTTGCCCTATTCCAAGGCAACGGCCAACCAAGAAAAAGACAAATTAGTTTGTTTTGTATTTTTTGTATTTTTTAAAAATACATTGAGATACATTTTGTTTACATGTTGTTTCATTTTGTTATAGAATATAGAGGGCCGTAGGCTGCCATATTTTACCTATTATAATAAATGCTGGCTTTTTATACTTCGCAGAGATACACATTAATGGGCAATACCTTCTGTGTAATGTACTAGAACTTTATGGCTATCGGTTTGCTCTACAAAAGAAACTTCTACAAACAATAGAAGAATCTTTTTGTTACTGTGTGAAGGTTGGAAACGGTTACATTTCTCATAACAAAACCTTTAAACCCATTGGCTATCCAAAAGAATTGTATTTTCGGATGGCATGCATTTTTGGTGGAAAACCAGACAACAACAAAATCCATCGGATGTGGATGAGGGAGACATCCGTAGGTTTTGTCCATCTAGAAACTTACAATTTTAACAGGTTGGAGGAAATTTACGCACTTTCTCTTTTTCAAATTTCAAACTTCTTTGTTTTTTCTTTGTTTGTTGTTTTTTAGTTAAACGTAGTACATAGATATCTATAGGGCAGTTGCAATTGCTTTATTTTGCAAATCGTTTTATCCGTTTTAAAAGTCATCGCAACCGCCCTTATTCTGGGTCCCCACTGTACAGTATCACCTCATACTCATAGAATGTTGTATATCTCGTTCCTCTATGTCATGTGCAGCACTACTCTATCTTAACTTACACTTTAACAAAATTAGAGGTTTCTTTGGCCAAAGTTAAATTATTTTTCTAAGGCAATACCAAGTGTTAGCTTGGCAGAGTTTCAAAATCATAGGCTGTGATTTATGGAAATGCGATTATAGCCTACCAAATCATGGTTTCTCCAAGAGAAGAGAAAGCCTTACAAGTAGGCTACTGAGACTGACTCGTTTTAAAATAGGATTTTTTATCCGTTGAATGCTAAAAAAAGGGAATAAAAAATAAAATTAGACTCGATGTACAAAAGGATATCGTCTTCATTGATCGGGAAGAACGAATAAAATGAAAAACAACTCCCAATTGCCTGTAACTTTCGTCGAGTCGTAAGCTAATGGCGTTGAAAAATTGTACGACCACATACGATCTAATCCTTAACTTCCAATTCTGAAGTTACGGCAAAAGTTTTTGAGGTGAAGAAAAAAAAATTGTTGAACAGGAAATGGTGGAAATAACCCGCATCGTGTCAAGATAACGTGCGTGTTTCTTCCCTTTTTCTCGTATTTTTCTTTGCCTTCCATTCAAGGTTTACCGGCACAAGCAACTGTGAAGTACAGTATCCTGCACAAAAAGGTGAACACTGATTTATTTTGAAAAAGCCATCTGTGGGTAGAAAATATTAATAGTTTACCTTTTTAAGGAGAGGTAGGGTGGTTTTGGCGCAAAATCATCATAAGGGGGTTGGGTAATGTCAGTCCAGACACCTTTTTTTTTGCCCTAGGTATTAAATGTCTGGAAAAAAGTGTAGACTGTATCATCGGTAAACTCTCCTACGGGGGGTAGGGGAGTAGTCTTCTTAGTAGAACAATTTTTGCAATACAAAATAGAGTCTTTGCATTACTCGTTATTGTCATTATCGGGTCGGGTAATCGGGTAGCATATGAAAACACAAAATTATTTTTACCAGTATGCTAGCTATTTGTTAGTAAATTGTTAGAGGCTTATTGGATACGTTTCAGTCGGCTACGCGGGAGATCCACGTTCAAAGCTTGATTGCGTTAATAGTATTAAGAGCAAATCTAACTAATGAATATAATTAAAGAAAACTTTGAGAAACATAATATTTAAAATTTCGAAAAAAGTATTTATATATGATAAATGATTATTAAATTCGAGATTTTAAATTCTACTTGAGCGTCATCCTGTGTTTGTATGTGTAGTAATACGTTCGAGTGCGTTCGAGAATGCGGTTTAGGAAAGCCATCAAGAAAATCGAAGGGTGAAAACCTGTTGGCATTTCAATGCCCCAAAAAAGGGTCAACTTCGCTGACCAAACATCCGATCTGGCAACGTCTGGATGGGAGTTTGTGAAATTGGTAACGAAGGGCGGAGCTACGGACGACCTGAGCGCAGACGATCGACTAGTTGCCTAGAAGACACACGTGTCCCGGCTCCCAAACTTACGTCCCGCTCTTAGTTCCGTTTTTTCCTTTCGTTTCTCGTTTTAACTCACGTGCAATTGAGTTTGTGTCTCGATACTGGCAGGCAACCAGTATCTAATTTTCCCTTTAGACTTGTGGACTGTGACCCTAAATTCCCTTACTATTTTCCAAGACCTGAGGAGCACGATTGGCAAACGTGCTCATAGCAGGTTGTGCTGTTGTCTCGTTTATCGCAACCTATCCTGAGGAACACGATTGGCAAACGTGTTCATAGCAGGTTACGCTGTCGACTCGTTGTCGCAAAGTTATCTTGAGGAATAAGATTGGCGAACTTATTCATAGCAAGACTTTGAACATTACCACATCTGAAACTTAATCTCGTAACCATCTTTACTGAAACCATGAGGAACACGATTGGCAAACGTGTTGATAGCAGGTCACGCTGTTGTCTCGTCTATCGCAAAGTTATCTTGAGGAGTAAGATTGGCACCTTACTCATAGCAAGACTTTGAACATCCGAACATCTAAGCCTGTATGAGATTTGGCCCCCATTTTGGTTTGTGTAATTGGAAGCTTGTGGAACACGTATGGAAACGTGTTCATCGCAAGTCTCTCCAGCCCTAACGCTAGATTGTTTATGATCAGAAATACAAAGTGTAATAATATTTCCGCCTTTTCGTTAATTTCGTGGGTAAGGCAACAAAACCTACAATAAAACTAAAAACGCAGTAACGGCCAGAAAGAAAAAGGTTGAATGGTGCGTGCTTGCACCGAGTTTAGCGGCAAAAGGGAGTGTGCCATTGCCCAAACAAAAAACACAAGCCGGGCACACAAAAGAAAATGGCAGATGAAGAAGACGGAAGAATAGGAGGATTGCTGCTGTATAGAGTATTCCAAAACAGAGTTAACAAAAGAGAACTTTTCAAACATTGGTAGCATTAACAGCTGAACCGGGGTAGACCGGTAGTCAACAGCAAATTTCGTTAATGCTCATAACATCTGATTAGAGGGCGGTTTGATAGTTGTAAATAAGCAACAGGGGGAGGGGGTGTTGAGCAAGCTAGAATATTTCTACGGTCGACAAAACAACTGGAGGATATTCTAGTGAATCACAGCGATAAGCATGAGAAAATCAGATGAATAAGAAAGAAGAATTCCGGCCGCCGACCGCAGTAACTCCTTTTCATTAAACTGGATTCACGTTTGGACCACCTTATAGAATAAATTTGTGTTTTGCCAGAAGAAATATAATTTTTTGAAATATTTCTCGTACCACGTCCGCCGTGTGTACCTTCAAAAGGGGCAGCTCGAACTCGTTAACGTTGGACTTTATTCGGCCCGACACCTGTTTCAGCAGTTCTACCCCATACTTTTCATAGTTTTCGCGTTCGTGACATTTATCTTGCAAGAATGGTTTCCTCATAAGAACCTATATTAAGTCAATGATTAGCCATTTCTCACAAAAAGATACGATAACGTGAATTACCTGTAACCGGCCACTGGTGAACAAAGGTAAGTTTATACATAATCTGGCGAGCACTTTCACTATACACAAGCCCTTTCGGGAAATTTTAAAGAATCCCTATCGTGAAATTTGAAAACATATAAATCTAAGATATATACCGGGGTTGAATATATTTTTATTGCGATAGATTTTGTAAAATTTCATTTAGTTTGATACGCTGGTGGAAAGGTGACGAAACAGCACGGAATAGCTGAATAGGGTCCAAATAGCCTTATAGTTTTTCATAAGAGCCGCCGCGAGGGAAAATATCGATATTACTATCGATCTAATACGTAGAGGGTTACACTGTTACTAAAGAAACGAGTTACATGTGTTAACTGTTACTGATGAATATAAATTTAAATGATTAAGGTTTATTACTAGTGAAAAAAATTATTATTGGACCGGTTACTTGTGAAAAGTGTTACTTATGAATATATATTTTGAAAAGTTCTTTTTGAGTTACTACTGAAACACATTACTTCTAAAGGAAATTACGTCTGAATAATAGTTGCAATGGGCAAGTGTTCTAGTGGATAAAGTTATTTGTGAATAAAGTTATTCATGAAAATTATTATTACTGAACAAATTACTTGTGATAATATGTTACTTATGAATATATGTAAAAAATAATTAATTTTCATTGACTAGTGAAACAAATTACTTCTAAAGCAAATTACTTCTAAATAATAGTTGCAACGGGCAAAAGTTCTAGTGGATATATTTATCTGTAAATAATGTCACTAATGAGAAAATTTTTATTTTGTTATTTATGGCACTAATTACCAATGGACATTTTTACTTGTAAAAATAATATAGCTTTACTTATAACTATTTTTATAAATGGAAATGTTTATTTATGGAAAATTGTATTTCTGAAAACATTTACTTGTGAACAGACGAAATTTCATTTTTACTTATGAGCTTTGTTACTAGTGAGAATACGTCACTCTGCAACGATCCCGATTGAATAGATGTTTTTCACTCCTTTTGTCGGGTGAGTAGGGTTGGGACCCAACCGGCTGTTGCGCTTCCGTACAACACCGCTAGGGTGTCAACCCTGACGCACGGCAACGTCCTTGACGCCTTGATTAGTTAAAAACGTGTTTTTTGTGAGTAAATAGTGTATATTGTGAGGAATTGTGGAAAAAATGACTGAAAATTTCAACCTATCGTCCCATTCAAAGAGCCTTGGCGTTTTGGAAAAGGCGAGATACATTGAAAAACTCGGACTATGCTTCACGATCAAATGCATCAATATTTCTTCTTTGTTGGTTGGTGGAATGAATCCTGCAAGAGCTGGACCATATTTCCACAATTTTTCTGTGAAGATATATGGGCAGTCACACTGAAATAGTTTGAGTTTTTCAATATATCTTGCCTTTTCGACTATTTACTCACAAAAAACACGTTTTTAACTAATCAAGCCATGAGTCTCTTTCGAATTTCGAGGTAATTCAATTGTTTGAGACAGCAGACGGCAGTCTGCTTTCCATGAAAAAAGAAAACACTTGGAGATTGGGCATACGACGCGTCAAGGACGTTGCCGTGCGTCCATTACCAACATTCTTAGTCAATTGCACTGATTTATCATTACCTTGGTCAGTAGCATCGCATGTCTAAAAAAATATTTTCTCAAAATTTTTATGTGTGTCGAGGAAAGTTTGAGCTACATTCCATAAGCTCCGCCGTATGTTGTTGATTGTTTCGTGTTGGGGAAATAAATAAATACAGTTACTTGGGCCTTGAAGTGGTCATTTGATAACAACTCCGCCTTTTAAATTAAAAATTGTACTACAAGCGTGAAAAAAATTAAAACAATAAAAAAAATTACTTACTCTTTCAAAAATTTCGGTTCGTTTTCTAAGTTTAGTTGTTTCACTGGTTGGATCGATTCATTTTTCCCCTTTTTTACGCCCCTTGTTGCTGTGCTCTAACCTAAGCTTATCTACTACATCACTTAATAGCCTTCCTTTTTTTCTGCCAATCATTCTTGATAACAATAATACTCAATTAATCCGAGATTTGAAGACACGCGCGTTTGAAATTGTTTACGTTTCACTCCACCGGCAACTTGGTGGCACCGACCGTTCGGCGGCGACACCAGTGAGATAGGGAAAAACTTGGCACGCGATCCCACCGAAGGGTTGGAGTCCACCACGGAGACCATGTTTAGGGCTCGGCCCCGCGACGATCGGGTACGATTTCGGCCGAACCGTGCGGTTCCTTTTTTTAAAAAGGCCAAACCGTTGCGGTTTGGTTTATCAATTTTTGGGAACCGATTGCACCGTGGTTTTACCGCGGTTTTAGACAGTTTACACAAGTTTACACAACAGCATAAGTCGTAAATTATGTGAAAAACCCGTTGTATTTTTGCCCACATCATTACAACAATTTTCTGAATCATCATTCGTCAATGTTTTCAATATCGAATTCAGTCAGATTGAGGGAACGTGAATCAATTTCGTTGATCAAACCGGCTTTAAACCATGAGCGCAAGCAGATGAAGGCTTCAACAGTCTCGGGATTAAGGCTTATCCTAGCAATTCCAAAACAATCTTTTCCAGTGCTGAACGCCCTCTCACTGCCTGCACTAGTCGTCACCATTGATGCTTGATAAAGCCGAACTTGTTCGTTTTATCGCTCCTGAAGCTGAAGACTCCAAACTTTTGCTGGATTTTGATCTTTGTTTACTTGCCATTGTGCAATTCAATTCTCAGTCAAACTCAAACAGCTTGTGGTGCGAATATGACTATACAGCATTCAGCATAACAGCAATGCTTGACAGCCTGACCTGACACAATTAAGTCAATTAGTCAAAGTTCAACTGAGGTCCCACCTGGCAACCATTGGCGCAACTTGACGCTCAACACGATTTGATTGGTTGATTTGAAATTTCCGCCAAATTTTCAAAAATTTTTCAAAATGGCGGCGGTTCGCACCGGTTTGACCGTATTCCAAACCGAGAACCGCATCGAAGTCAAAAACGGCTAAACCGAACTGACGGTTTGGGGATATTAGCCCGACAACCGCGGTTCGCCCCGATCGAAAACGATTGTGGCCAAACCCTACAGGTTGTTGCCAGGTAACGCGTCACCGCAATAGGAGGTATTCAAGTTTACGGGCCTTAACCATTAAGTTTCCCTTGCTTTTGCGGAGTCAACAATTCCCTGCGTGACATCTACCGGGTGGAACTTCAAAACGAACGACGTGTCTTGCTTCGACATCACAGCCACACAGCGTACCGATTTTTGTAACTACAACAGCTTCGGTTAGGGCAAATCACAATAGACAATTGATTTCCAAAGGAAATTTATTACGCAATTGGTCCTACTAATCTAAGTGTGATGTTGCATGTGAGTCTCAAAAGCAAACTCACTAGAAAACGTTTCTGAACAAAGGTCACACTGCAGTATGGGTTCGCAAGATGTTTCGGCATGTTGATGGATCTTATGGATAGCCAAACCTCTACGAGATCCAAAAGATCTACTACAACAAGGACAAGGAAACATTTTAATATTAAAATTCTGAGGGTCTTCTAGACAATTGTGAGAACGTAGAGCTTTTCGCTGGGCAAACGCTTGCTTGCATACATTACACTGCAAACAAACAGTAATACTATTAATAAAACTGCTTTGAATTTTAATTGGTTGATTATTTACCTGAAATGGTTTAATTGCATCATGCAAGTTTTTGTGTTCAGAAAGTGTAGATGCATGTGAAAAAGACTTGTCACATGCATCACATTTATACGGCTTCTCTCCAGTATGAATTCTCATATGTGTTTTCAGTTGACTTGCCTGACTAAAACCTTGAAAGTAAATACATGGTTTAAGAAAATATTTATTCTGTGAAAACATTAAATTTCATATATACAGCATACCTTTCCCACAAACATCACAAGTAAACACCTTTCCTTTGGAGCCTTGATGAACTAGTAAATGCCTAATAAATAAAAAAATGAACCAATAACTCATTAATTCATGTTTAAAATATTGTTCTTTTGATCTTTTACATTCTTAATCCAGTTCTAGTTTTCAGAACTTGACCACAAATTTCACACTTCAAATTCTTGGGCACTTCGCAGACATCAGATGATTTTTCAAATTCCAATAATATTCCATCAGCATTGTCGTTTTCTGAAGTACCAGAAACTGTAGGGGCATCTGATGAATAGATGTTTGGTTTAACTCCTCCAATTTCTAAATATGTCAACAAGCTTGTAAATGAATCTTCTTCATCAGCACTGATGGTTGTCTTTCCAGTGTAGATAAACTCTAGTAGTTTTTGGACTTGCCAACTACTAAGAAAAATTAATTATCTTACTACGTTGTTTTTTTCTGTAATGTGCTACAAGTATTTTTACCTGTATTCTGCAAGAGAGATGACACAATCATCATATATTTGATCTTTTAACACAAAATGGAAAAATTGGCTAGCTGCAGCTAACACACTTTTATGAGCTTTAAATTGGCCATTGACAGACAAAATAAGAATGTCAGAAGAGGTTCCATCATCGTAAGTAATCTTCATATACTCGGACAGAGCCGAATTACAGTCTCTCGCCAATAAGAATTCCATGGAGTTGGATTACAAGCTAAAATTTTCAGACAACACGGGTTGCAGTGAGCGAGCTCAGGCGGGGGTGAGCGCGTACACGGCACCCTATTTCCAGCGTTCCTAGCGGCGGAGGGCCGCAACTCGTGTTTTGACGTCTGCCAGGCTTTGATAAAACGCTCACCCCCGCCTGAGCTAGCTCACTGCTGCGTTTTAAATTTCAACAGTGCTTTGAAATTGTTACTTTTTGTCTTCGTGTTTGGCGAAGATGACATCCTGCATCTGAGATCTAAATAGCTACTTAAAAAAATAGGTAAAACTGCGAAACGACTCTTTTTTCCGTATTTTCGTAAGTAGCTCTAGCCATTAAAAGGTTTCCCCACCTAGGTTTTCCTCGTTCTCGCCTTCAATTTTTCTGTGTTGTTTAATTTGATTTGTCTTTTACAACAAAAACTTAGTATGAGGGTAAAAATGAAGACAACACGAGTAGAAGTGAGCTAGCTTTGGCGGGGGTGAGCGAGCTCAGGCGGGGGTGAGCGCGTAAACGGTACGGTACCCCTAGCGGCTGAAGGGTGCATTTAATGTTTTTGCGTCTGCTGGGCTTTTGTAAATAGCTCACCCCCGCCTGAGCTAGCTCACTGCATGTGTGCGTGCGTGTTGTACCGCTTAATTGTCAAGAGTGCTCTTAATTAATTTAGTAATTGCTGTACGCGTGTGATTCAATCTGCAGTTTAATAGGCACACTGACAAAATGATTCGTAAGGGCCGTAAACCAACTCCACAATTTCTAGACGATGAAGAGGATGATGATGAAATACAAGAGGATGATGATGAAATGGAAGAGGAGGAGGATGAAATGCAAGAGGAGGAGGATGAAATGCAAGAGGATGAAGCTGAAGGATTAATTACTCAATAATATTGTCAACCTAAGAATGTGTGCATTTGCGTTTTTTTAATAAACAGAAGTTTGCAATTAAATCTTAGTTGTCACATCAAATCACTTGAGCATTATACAAGATTAGCACGCAGTTAACGGTAAAAAAGCTTGCGTAAAGCGACATATGGGAGCAGAATTAATAAAATATAAAACCTGAAAATGTAGGTAAGCGTTTCGTTTTGTCGATCTGGTACAGCTCGCGCCAAATCTGCGCCAAATAGCCGCCAAGAAGCTGGTTTTATTTAAATTTAGGGGTAAATAGCTAATCAAAAATAGTTTTAATTAGTAAAAAAGATAGACAATATAAAGGACAACAACATATTGAAAATTGAGCAACTTTCTTTGGCTTATAAGGTACGAATAGGGGTAAAAACGCCAGTCGCAGAGCGCGCGGAAGTAAAATATCTTTTGCCGTTGATTACACATAAGTGTGTACATATAAGGCTAATTCTGACTGCATATTTAGATTCAGCGTAAAAAGTTGAGTCTATGATGTAATTTTCATTCATTTTGGCGGTAGCCTGCGGGAGTTATTAGTTTACGACTTGTTTTTTTTTAAGGGAAAAAGCGCAGCAACTCGCATACGTTATCAGGGCGGACTTTTTTTCGGAAAAAAGTTTGATCTCAAAAAATTAAATCCCGCAGGCTACCGTCAAAATGAATGAAAATTACACCCTATATTCATCTTTTTACGCTGAATCGAAATATGCATTCAGAATCAGCATAATATGTACACACGTATGCGTAATCGACGGCCAAAGAATTTTTACTTCCGCGCGCTCTGCGGCTGGCGTTTTTACCCCTATTCGTACCTTATAAGCCAAAGAAAGTTGCTCAATTTTAAGTATGTTGTTGTCCTTTATATTGTCTATCTTTTTCACTAATTAAAACTATATTTTATTAGCTATTTACCCCTAAATTTAAATAAAACCAGCTTCTTGGCGGCTAAAATTCCAAGAAAATCACCTTCAGCCTCATTTTCGGCAGATTTCCCTGACGGGAATTTATTAAATTTCAGGCGAGATGTAAGCCCCTGACGATGCGGTCATTTTTATGTAAAATTATCTCTTTTCCGTTGAGTTTTAAAATTTTTAATAATTTATGAAATTTTATGCCCAGATTGTTATGCCAGAAAAAGTGTAGTTTTCGGCCTTGTAAGTATCTTTTATATCGTAGGATCTTATTCAATTTTCAGTATGTTTAAGTAAATTAAATTCTCTATCTATTCCACCAAATGAAACTGTTTTGTAACAGAAAAATACCCCTAAATTTAGAAAAAAATGGTCTTACGGAGAGTCAAAATTCAAAAAAAGATCCTTTTGGGCCTCACGTTCGGCTTTTTAATATCAAGGGAATCTCTTCAATTTCTGATATGTAGTAACGCTTACCCCAGTGCGTGTTTTAACCTATAAGTCATATTTTTTCTAAGCATAATTTTATTCATATCCGCGTTAAAGTGAAAAACGGAGTTCGGCTACAAAGTCGACCTATCCGCCATTATCGGCTGCTCGAATTGCCGTGGGCTACTTGACGGGGAACAGGGCCAATAAGAAGACAGCCTTGGGGTTTCGCGCGGGCTGTTCCAATTGATTCAGGAATACCACTTTCTTTGATTTTAATTTTACAAAAAAGAAAGTAAACTTAACTAGTATAAATTTCAATCCTTCTGGTTCATTTTTATTTTAACAGATCAAACGGGGTTTATCAACACAACAAATCCAAACACCCCTGCCAAAGCTAGCTCACTTCTACTCGTGTTGTCTTCATTTTTACCCTCATACTAAGTTTCTGTTGTAAAAGACAAATCAAATTAAACAACTCAGAAAAATTGAAGGCGAGAACGAGGAAAACCTAGGTGGGGAAACCTTTTAATGGCTAGAGCTACTTACGAAAATACGGAAAAAAGAGTCGTTTCGCAGTTTTACCTATTTTTTAAAGTACCTATTTAGATCTCAGATGCAGGATGTCATCTTCGCCAAACACGAAGACAAAAAGTAACAATTTCAAAGCACTGTTGAAATTTAAAACGCAGCAGTGAGCTAGCTCAGGCGGGGGTGAGCGTTTTATCAAAGCCTGGCTGACGTCAAAACACGAGTTGCGGCCCTCCGCCGCTAGGAACGCTGGAAATAGGGTGCCGTGTACGCGCTCACCCCCGCCTGAGCTCGCTCACTGCAACCCGTGTTGTTTTCAGATAGGAATTTCCATAGACCACTCTAACTAAAGGACGGGGTGTCTGTGTCTCTAAAACCCTAAAATTCAAAAGCGAAACCCGAAACCAGAGTCATAGAGTAACTGCCATCTAGGGATCGGCCCGACACTAATCGGGACGCATTTTTTGGAGGGTACCCCTTTTCTGAAAGGAAAAATAGCCTTAATGGAGGAACCAGGGGTCTATGACTCTGCAACAACTAAAACGAGCGCTCGGCCCGGGAGGATGATCTTTATCGGTGCGTTGATTTCGGTGCTCGGTGCGGTGATTTCGGTGCTCGGTGCCTTCCCCGATTATTAATGAATAGTGATCTAAATTGGCAGTTGCCCTGCGGCCAACAAGGAAAAAATGTAACCCTATTCACGTGATTCTCGTTACCCTATCAGAACGCAAGGTCACTGGTAAGACTAACCCCCTATGGCTGAAGCGGTGCTATCGGTGCAGCACCGTTCCACACCGAAAAAAAAATCACTTCACCAAAGTTCCCCGATTTATTTTAATCGGTGAAGGTTAGCGGTGTCCCCGGTTAAAATGTGATCGGGACCGAGCCCTAACTAAAACGCGAAACGCCGTGCGAATCCAGATGGTTTGTTTCGCGGTTTAGCCGCTGAATGGCGTTTCATTTCCATGCTAAAGTGCGAAACAACGTTGCGAAACAGAAGGCTACTGGCAACTTGATCTGGATCGTAGGGGTGAACCCTACCGTTTTTCATGGGTACACAGAAAGGTGGTACGGTTCACTCCGACGACACTAGGGGGAATTATTTACATCGTGAAGCTGCGCATCTTCCCTTATCTAAACAAAACCCCCGAGCTATTATTTTTTGTTTTGTATTTGTTATTATTTAAGTTTATTGTTTATTTTTCTTTTTGTTTCATTTCCGAAATAGACCTTTTGCACAAAGTGGATAGCAGGATTCCTGTAGTCCGGCAACGTTGCAATCCGCCATCTTAGGAAAACCACACCTATTTTTTAACAGGGTCTCTTATGGAATAATTTTTTCTAGTTGAATAATTCCTAAATTGGTTAACGATAGGAAATAGACACAAGGTGATAAACTATATGATTCAGGTAACATTCAAAATTCAAATGTTTTAACGTAAGTTTCATGGAAGTAATTTAATTTTAAGGTTTTGTAGAGTTCGTCTGCTGTTGTTTATAGTGCTAGCAAGAAAAATTACATTGGTAAGGATCTTATTTTTGCTACTATTTCATTTAAACAATCAGAATGTGTAATGTCTGAAGAGCAGTTAGTCGAAAATGCTACTATCCAGTTATTCGACCCATGTCAATACTCAACTACCTTGCCAAAAGAGGCAAAAGATCGTTATATTTCTAAGTTGGTAGACATGACATTGGTTGTGATTGTCTCCCCTTGTTTTTGGTCCTTCCCCCCTTCCACTCTAAAAAATTTCGTAATAAAATAATTCATTGCGGTTAAGTTTAAGGCGGATTTAGGTGAATTTTACGGCAATCGATATGTCTGAATCAGCTATCTACCAGGTGAATTTCATTGAAAAATATAGAAAAGAAAAAATTCCTATTCAATCACATTTTGTTGCGTTTGGTCGCTTGGTTCAATTTTTGCGCTAGTTCGATTAAATGAAAAAAAAATTTCGTTGGAATTTTTTCCTTTTCAATCAATCACACCGGATCCAATTTTTTAGCCGAGAAGATCTATACCTACCAAATGGAAGCGTGGCCGAGCCCTATTTGGCCTAGGACAACCCTTTTCCAATGTCTGATACCACCTTCTTTTGTTTCAAGCAGACAATAAGCTGGTTGATTGAGGACTGAAAATTTTCAGTAATATTTGGTTTTGGTCCTATTTCACCGTTAATCTTTCCAGGAATCGGAACATCTAACAATTCAACAGTCCGTTGGAAAGCAACCTTCAAAGCCTACCATAAACAACTAAAGACGTACCTTTTAAATCTAATTGGGTATTTTTCAATGTGGCAATGTATTTCAATAATTGATTAATCAAAATAATTTGTTTGTGTCACTAGTTGTACTTGTTTTTTGTTGAATTTGAAAAAGAAACTTGTTATTGAGTCTTAAAATTCACTGAGATTCTCTTTAAAAAGTACTTTTGTTTACATAATCTAACCAATTAAATTTTATTTTGATATATCCATTGCTTTGGTCTAAAAAACAATGATTAAATGTGACATAGTTCCATAAGAAAGCACGGGAAAAAAGTCAATGTCCCGATATTTGTTGTCTAGTGTGCCGACTGATTTGCCTTATTAAGAAAATTTTTAAATAATTATGGAAGATAGTTTGTTCATCCCTTAATGCGTTTTTAGTAGACCTATAAGCAATATTACCCTTCCATTTAACTATTCGCGCAAGCCACCCTAACGGCATAAGATCCCGTGTTAAATAGCATCGTTTAAACAGTTTTCTTTTTTTGGTGTCAGAAGTGGGATTTGAACCCCCGCCCACGCGTGAGTGAGAAAAGACGCCAGTAATAACTTCGGTAGAGTCGATTGGTGATACGCTGATTGCTTCTAGCCATCGTAGCTTGGCGAGGAATTAATAGTCGCTGGTGGATTTCCCATCTCCACGGAACATATTTCTGGACGGTATAGTCCGCGGAAGAGGTAGCGAGTTAATTCTGCGTCGTTTATGGGGATGGTCCTCCGACGGAACAATTTGACTTGATAAAGAACATAAGTGGACCCGGTTCCATTCGGTAATTGTTTCCTTTCTTCTACCAACATTTGCCACTGGCTTTCCGTTAATTTTGCGCAAATTCTCTAGCCAATCATCCCACAGAGGTATATTTATTCCCATTTCCTCGTGCCCGGTGAGAGCCTTTCCGAATAAAGAACTTGTGGCGGCTCTTCTTTGGTCAGCATTTTGCCAACCTTCTGCTAATGCTTTTTGATTAATCAACTATAGCCAATCTTGAAGTCATTCGTCGTTGGATCCTGCGTATTTAATGTCTGAGTCCAGCGTTGTTCAAATCATCACAGCCGGTGCTGGGGCGCGAATTATGGGTACGGCCGCGGTTGGCGCAGCCAGTAATCGATTTTACAGGGCCGTTAGCACGTCTTGTTGTTCTAGCATTTGTTGTTGTTGTATTTGGAACTGCTGTTGCTGTTGTTGTTGATTAGCCGCTAGGTTGGCCAATGCTGTGGTTAAAGCATCTTGATCCATTTTTGTGGTATCTCAGTGAACGATGGGTTTCGATACTGGTTTATTGTCCCTACGATTTGGATGACACTTACAGCGTTCGGTACACTGTCTTTTGTTTTGAGTGCATACGCACCTTTTACAGGTAGTCAATTTGTAACTACACCTTGATTGCATGGGCAATCAGTATTCAGACTACAAATTTGCGTGTTGGCTTCGACGTGAAACTTAAGAACCTAAGACACTAACGTGTCGATTTGGTCAAGAAACTTGACTTGAGGACACGAAACGTGTTGATTATGCACTGGGACTGGTCTGTTTAAGACACAAAATGTGTCGATTATGAACTGCAACTGTACTTTAAGACACAAAACGTGTCGATTATAGACTGATACGAAACTTTCTTTGTATTAAACGTATTACTTTGCATTAAACGTGTTACCAATATTACAACGATGTTTTCCAATAATATCAACGAAATGAATTTCTATTCTCATTCTTTCTATTTGTTCTTCCTCTTCCTGCTTCTTCTTTGACGCCTCTGAGATGTTCAACTACTCACAATGTTCTTTCGCTATTCTTTCTTCTAGGTTTGCTATACTTTCTTCCTTCTCTTTGCGAATTGGCAGCAGGTATTTTACCTTATGACACCGTATTTTTTGATCGACAATGTATTCCTATTTCGATCCTGTTGGGAGAGGGTCGTCCTTTGAAAATTGACTGTACGTCTTAAAGAATTTCTGCTTCCAGAATCATAAGTAATGTAGATTGTTGCATCCTTTTGTACGAATTTTCCATCTTCATTGATTATTTTCGTTCTTCTATGCACCAATCCTATAGTTTCCCAGGCGTATGAAATGCTGTAGAGGTGAATCCTAAGTTGTTCATCTTCGATTTGGGTGTTGAAAAGAAAGTGGACTTCTTGAAGAAGATAACGTTGTGACCTGAACTTATACAGTTCTCTGTAGTCTTCACACACTGGTGTAGCAAGGTTGGTATTTTTAAGGCATGTTGCGATTGTGTTCTTGAACATTTCTTATAGTATTTTTGTTTTTTTCTGCAGGAAACGTCAGGTATGTCAGGGGTATTCCAATTACTTCATATCCGACTGCTGCATCATCTTTATCCGGCTTGTTGAAGAAGGATATCTCTAGCTGTCGATTATTGTCATAGAGGCGACTGAAGTTGTTGTTTTCTGGTGAACGAGAAATCTCGAGGTAACCTTTTTTTTATTAAAGTTTGGGAATACGAATTGTTTGTTTTTATTTCACCCCGCACAATGATGTTCTGATTAAAGGTGAACTGGCCTTCCTGTTGAGTTGTGTGTAATAATCCGAATGGGCTCTCAATCGGTTGGCCAGGGTTTTTTTACGTAGCGTTACTTGTGCTGCTACACAGTTGAGGGTATGGTACTCCTCGATGGCGTACCATTTCCCTTCACCTGTAGGGGTGGCAGTGAAGCTGAGCCCATTCGGCCCAACCTGCATGTTTTTTTTCACCACATTTCTTATCGTTTACCATTTGCCAGCATTCCAGAGGTATTATCAGTTTTTTTTCTTGAAAGTACACGGTGTCGAAGGATCCAATCCAAAAACATCCGGTTTTCTTCTTCGTTTTCGTCCATCCCTTCCAAGTAGTTGTCTGCTTTTGATTGGCGATCAACGTGTAAACAGTTGGTATCCTTGAAAAGTGTTGCATTTCAGTTTGTTCATTGCTGCAGTAGTAGGGTGATTCGATTTCCAGGATTCCTCGGATCTTAACATTGTTACAGTTGCAGAGGGTCGCGTAGATAGGGTAAGTTGGGTTAATTGAGTGAAGGAGGCAAAGTAGTAGTAAAAGTGTTTGAAACTGTTAGAAAAATTAAAGATTTTTAATAATGTGGATCTTGGCGACGCTTTCTTAAGTTGTATAGGTGTTTCGTGATCTGGTCGCTTATGGATTGGTCTATGTCAGTATTTGAGGAGTTTGTTTCTCTTTTGTTGACGTTCTGGGTCTGCGAGGATTGATGTTCATCTTTTTCGGTCTGCCTGGTCGTAATTGATATCCGAGAAATTTTAAATGGTCCGTTCCATCGATTTATGAATTTTCCTGCTGTCGTTGACGCCTTCAGTAATACGTAGTCACTTATGTTGTATTTAGTCATTTTCGTGGTTATGTCGTAGTATTTTTTCTGTCTTGTTTCGGATTTGAAGAGATGTTTTCTTGCCAGTTTTTAAGCTTTTTCCAACTGCTGTAAATACACCTTACTGGTATCCTCGTAGGTCTCGTATCTTCTGTTAATCTTGATATCGTTGAGCATTATGGAATGGAATGGAAAGGATATGAAATGGAAAGGATGGTGTTTCTTGAGTTGAGGTTTGTTTCTCTGTGTTGTAGGCAAAAGAAACGAACAGAACATATTTGTCCCAGTTAGCAGGTAGGTCTGGGACATAACAAGCTAGCATGTCACAGAGAGTTCGATTGAACCTCTCAAACAATCCATCGGTTTGTGGATGATAGGCCGTAGTCATTATTTGTTTGATTTGGAACAGTTGACACACCTCTTGTATCAGGCTAGATAGAAAGTTAGTACCTTGATCTGTTAGAGCTACTTCCGGAGATCCATATTTAGTAAATTTCTTATTAAATAAAACCTTTGCAATTGTTTAGGCAGTTTGATTTCTCATTGGAATTGTAAAAACAAACCTACTGGCATAATCTGAAAGAACTAATATATACCTGTATCCTTAGCCTTTTCTTGAACTGGGCTCACTATATCCATTGCAATCCTTTCTCATACTCCTTCAACTAAAGGCAAAGGGTGCAATGGTGCTTTACTTCCACCTACCGCTTTTCTTTTGTTAAACATCAAACAACTTCTAATATATTCTATTATTGCGGAACGCATGTATGACCATGTATACTGTCTTTGAAGAACATTTAGGAGTAGGAAAAACGTTTCATTTCAGTAAAGGAAATTTTGTCAATATTACATAATGGCCAAGTTACTTTATTTTCCCAAGAAAGACTATCGATTATTATACAAAATATTCGGTTATCAGCATGTCTTGGAACTCAAAATTTTCTTGATTCTGGAATACAGAGATTATAATTTATTTTTTAAAAACCTAATTATTAAACCAAAACTCAGAATATATTTTAAAATGGGAGAAAACATTTTTCCTACTCCTAAATGTCCTGCCAATATATGATCGTGATTTTCCTTTAAAATTTGTGGCACTAGTCTCACTGGCGTTACAGTTCGTCCTCTAACATCTGCTAATAATTTTTTTTCGTTTATTTAAAATTTATTTGTTACGTCCTTACTTGGATTGGCCTTTGCTATTTCTTGTAATATTGTTCGGCAATACTCTTTGTGTTGGAGTTCGATCCATTTTTCCGTGTCGTTGAACTTATCATTTTTAATTTCGAAAATTACTTGTTTTGATCTAGTTTCCTGGCCTTCTACTTTTTCGTTTTTTTACTTCTGATTTCTCTTTTGTACCTGTTGACCTTGTTTCTACTTTCGGTAACGGCACTATTGGTGTGCGACAAAGTGTGTGTCAGAATTATGGTGTGATTTTCCTGGCCGGTACCCAATAATGATATCAAATTCTTGGATCTTAAGAGCCCATCGAGCTCATATTCCTGCTGGTTCTGTTTTACTCATTAGCCATTCTAAAGGTCTATGATCTGTAAATACGGTAAACTTACGCCCGTGTAGATACGTCCTAAACACGTCGATGGCGTGGGTTATTACGTATGCCTCTTTCTCTGTGGTTGACCACTTGACCTCGTGGTCGTTCAGATATTTAGAGGTACATGCTATGACGACTTCTACGCAATCTGATTCACGGAGGTCCTGTCCGTCGGACTCCGCTGAATCCGCTGATTGAGTTGGATGCGGATATTTAATAATCGCGTCAAATTTCTTCGTACGTGTTATTCCTTTCCCGGATACTATGTACCCTAAATAATCTAATTCTTCTTTAAAAAATTCGCCCTTCTTTCTTTTCAACTTTAAACCCGCTTGTTTAAGAAGCCTAAAAACTGCTTCCAAGTGTGTCACATGATCAGTAATTGAATTACTGAACACTATGATGTCATCTAGGTAACCCAATGCAAATTTGTATAATAAAGTTTTCAAGATGTTATTCATTGGTCTTTGAAAAGTGCTGGGAGCATTTGTTAAACCAAAGGGAATCCGATTAAACTCGTATTATCCAAATTCACAAACGAAAGCTGTCTTGCGTCTGTCACTTTTCTCTTTTTCTATATACCAGTAGCCGCTTAATAAGTTCAATGTAAAAAAAACAGATCCGCACAACGCGTCGATTGTGTCATCTATCCTAGGTAGAGCGTACTTATCTTTAACAGTAATTTTATTCAAAGTTCTGTAATCGATGCACATACACATCTCTCCATCTTTTTTAGGTACCATTACTATGGCTGCAGCAAAAGAACTGTGACCTTCTCTTATTATTTTGGTACTTAGTATTACCTCTATCTTAGTCTTAACAACAAGTTTTAGGAATTCGGGTGTTCTTCGTAGTCTTTGATTAATAGATGTTTTTCACTCCTTTATCGGGTGGGTAGGATTGGGACCGAAGCAGCTGTTGCGCTTTGGTACCACACCACTAGGGTGTCAACTGTAAAGCATCCTCCCTCTCGGGTGAATGACTTTACGGATTAAGACAAATATATTAACACGGAACTCGGAGGCGTTTACCCACAATGATGACAGTGTATTACTAGACTAGGCCATAAAATATAAAGGAGACTACACGCATAAGAATACGAGAAACTAAAGGGGAAGCAAAGTGTAAATGGAGACAACGTAAATTGATCTTACCGTAGTAGCGCGAGCGATACGGCGAATTCAGACACGAAATGGAGACGATTGGAAATACAATTCAGATAGGCACTTACGGGAACAGGTAGGCGGAGAAACACTTGTAACAGAAAACACTAAGGCAAGTTGGGTGTCGAACTAGTGTTGTTGAGGGCAACTGGACGTTTAGCGAGCTGCTAGTTGTCTGATCTTTCTTAGGTTTTGGGTTCACCATGAAACCTCGAATCTCGTCAAAGTGGCGTGATGCTGTTGACGTGTCGCTATGTCGCGCGTGCAGCCAATCAGAAGGTGTTTGTTTAATGGCTTGATTGGCATCGCGCGTGCGACCAATCAAACGGATGTTTATTTAATGGCATGATATGCGTCGCACGTGTAACCAATCACGGAAGTTTGTTTAGTGGCGTGATGTGCATCGCACGTGTGAGTCAGACAGCAGGTGTTCAATCGGGTCAACGTTAAGATGTCTATGACAAATGGTTACTATGCGGATTACAATATTCGAATAATATGCAAAAGAAGAGTAAATGCAAGAGAGTAAAATGTAGACATAATTATATGCCAAGGGAGAGTAAACATAATATAATAAAAATGTGGGTGTCATAATTAAATGTATTTGTAGGCCTTCGTTACATCGCTCCCGGCGGGGCGAGATTACGTCCCGTAATCAAACTGGATGCACGGCGGTGCGGTTGGTGGTCGGTGAACGAGCCTCTTCTATTGGATAGCCGCAAAATTTTCTTATGAATCTAAAGATACCCAACCAGCAGCAGATACGTAAGATGACTAGGCCGAGAATACAGAATATGCTAATGAAGAACCACATTTTAATGGTCTCCCACCAGCTGGTATAATGTACTACTCCAGCGGCTGTCACTAACACGCTTGATGCGCTGGGCTGGTGATTTAACGAAAATTCGGTCGGTGGATGTTCATTCATGGCGGCTACTATATCAGCCATGACATTCACGTGGTTAATTAGGCTGTCGTTGTAAGCAGGTCTAGTACGAGGTTCATAATCGAAGAATTTTACGTCGTCGTTACGGAAGGAATGTGCCAGCGTTTGTTCCGGCAATACCATGTTAGCGTCAACTCTTTTCCAGGTGTTGTTGCGAAAAGCGTAAGGCTTATCGTTGAAGTTAACGAATCCGTTGGTTCAATAGCATGGGGAATATTTCACTTATTCCCAGCCATCGAGATTAATGGTATAATTGTTGAATTTTCGCTGTGGTCCGCATGACGTAATTACAGTTTCAAATGTGACGTTCACTGAGTTACACTTAACCACAACAGCAGTTTGTCCGAAAGCTTGTAATTTCCTGCACTGTGGTAATTTTAAATGTGAAGCGGCAAGCCAACCGTTATACTGAGCGGCTGCAAATGCTCTTTCATGTTTTTCTTTCCGGGCATCACATTCTAACCTTTGAATCATACGCACTAATTCATTTTCACGATCGGTAACACGGTCTTGAATATATTTTTTATTAGCCGCTTTGTCTAAATCTTCAGTGCTATATGGCGTAGGAGTCTCTACGATGATTGGCGGAAATTTTTCCATGATGGCCGCCGTTACCAGGGTCAATTTTGATTGGCCGACGATGTTAAAGACTGTAGTACGGTTGGAGCAGTGTTGTTGAGTTGGAACGCAAGGTGGCTGAGGAGTTAAATGGAAATCCAGTTGGCGGCGATCATCCAAAAGACGAAAATATTTTTCATCTCCCAATTTCTTCGTTAGTGTGCCGGTTCCAGATTCAACAATTCGCATTGTATGTTGAGATTTCTGCGTGTACGTTTTGTCCCAAACAAGTGTCAGGTGATTGTGTGATAAGTTACCAGATTTTGCGGAAGCTTTGCCGATAGGTGTCGAAAAATCTTCATCTTCCATTTGTTGATAAAGCTGAACTTATTCTAGCACACAATTCAGAATTTCCGAATCGACTGTTTGTAACCAGTATCCGACAATTTCCGGATCACGTCCAAAAACATATTTGTTGTCCGATAAAGTCATATGATGTTCACCACACCTTTTATTGTTTATCATGTCGTAGCACTCTGATGGTGTCGTGTCAATAGAAATTTTATCCGGCACGATCACTAATTGGCCGAAAAAGGTCTTTGTAATACGGCGAATGTTTATCCACTGCGCGCAAATAAAACCCGGAAATTTTACCGCGACACGTTCATCACTGTAAACAGTATATTTCACTAGCACGGTATCGGTATTGTTTGTTTCTGGTTTGCAGTTTGAATTGGAAAATTGAATAATTCCAATATTCTTAGGTTCAGAACAATCGCACACAGTGGTCTCAAATGCCTGCGGGTGTAACCCGTAAAAGCATAGCAGCAGTAGGAATGATAAAGAGGACATTTCTACATGTAAAAATATATGGTAAATGACATAACAAAAATAAAATAAACAGTATACTGGCCAACTTAGTCTAAGTCATCATGTGGGTTTACTAGCGAAGATAATCAAATATGAAAAAGAAATAATGGAAGTAAACGTCAAAGTAAAAGAGAGAAAACAACAACAAAAAAAATTCTGACGGCTTTTGAAAGGTCAACGATTTCCCGTCGGCTTTTCATCGGCTACGCCACGGCAAAATAATAGAAAAATAGGGGGTGTCGTAATATAACAGTTTTTTATAGTACAAGGATACAATATTTTTTGAACAAATTTATATCGTTGGAAAGAGGGGAAAGTGAGCTTAATTATCAAAAAGAAAGAATTGAAAAATTTTCAATCGTGTGGAAATGCTGACAAGAAAAAAAACGTTTCAAAGTTTTACGGCGGAACATTTTTCTGGCGCGGAAGGTCATGCGCATATCTCGTTTTTTTCCTAAGTCCAATGAAGGGGAAATAGTGCGAATGGGGGGGAAAAAGCGGAGGAGAATAAAAATGGAATAGGGGGAGTAGGGAAAGTTGCCTTCGGCAAAAAGGTAACTTAGAATATTTTCAATATTGCTGCGGCGGGGAAGCTGCAGTAGGGAAACGAAAGGGAACCAAAAATTTAGCGTTTGTTGGGGTGTGTAAGAATGGAAGGCGCTAGCGGTGGCGCTGCTATATGTGTAGTGTTTATGGGAAAAGTCTTTGCAGGGATAGCAAAGCTATAGAAAATCATAAAAGGGAAGTGATATATAGTGGGACTTAGAAAAATTTCAACTGTTTCGTTCGTCTACGAATTTCTTAGAGAAGTGGGAGTTGTTAAATTGAAATGGCATACATTACTATCAAAATTTTACTTATTTTTTTTCTTTACTTCACTTTTTACCATTTTCCAATGTTGTATTGCTACTGAATAATTGTAACAGATGGACTTTTAATAAAATCTACTATTTCTTTTAATTTTTTCCGATAAATGTCTGTTACTTCTATCGTAAAAGACGGAAATATGGGAAGTTATGCAATTTATGGGCTTACTCAGAGAGGGAACAATTCAAATACAAATATTTCAAAAGAATACAGAGGCAAGAAGAAATAACAAATTATTTTATACTTGTTGGACACCAACTTGTTTTATGGTATCACAACATATGACACGACATACGTATGGAAAGAATATAAGAAGTTCAATAGTCTAATGGAATAATTTTCTTTTCCTCTATTTTTTCTTTGTCTTTTTTTTCGAGAGAACTCATTTAATTTTGTGTTTGTTTGTTTGTTTGCTTTTTCGTTTTTGTTTCTATTTTTTTTCAAGAAATTATTGTTCTCATTTGTCTTTGTTTGTTTTTTTTGTTTTTTTCAGAGTTCTTCTGTTTCTTTTTTTTTTCTTTTTGGTATACCTTTTCCTTTATTTTATTTAAATTTTTTTTTCTCTACTATTAATGGAGAGACTTAATTCTCTCTCTCTCTTCTTATTTTTTTTTTTTTCTTTTTTTTTTAAACAATTAAATCATTCGACCATTCCATCAGTAAAGCGAATTGGTTTTCTTCGATTTCTTTGCGGGCGTCGTCCGGTAGCATTTTGGTGTTCCGGCTTTTCTGCTGACAAATCGTCCTTGGAATCTGTTGGTGGATTTTCAGACTCGTTAGTGTCGCTTGTAGAGTTGTCATTGGAAATTGGAGTGGAATGACGCTGACTTGTAGCATCGGCGCATATTTCAGCGGATGACAACTGATTTTCTGTATTTTGATGAGATGAAACGGCGACGTTCTCTTGGCTTAACTTTCGCTGATCAGTTTCTTGAGTCGGAAAATTAGTGTCAAATCGGAGGGCGTCACTGTCAAAGGTATCGTCTGGGTTGTCAATGTCGGGGCCGATTTCATTTTCTAAAATATCGGGAGTCTGAGTTGCAATCGATTTGCGGAATCGATTTTCAAAATCCAATGGGTTTTCAATGGATGGACAATCTTCAGTCTTCCAAAGCATTGTTTCGTACAAAGGTTTCAAACGATTGACGTGGGTACGCTGGCATACATAGGAATTATCGGCTATATCTAATGTATTATTGGTATGTACAGTACCCACACAAAGTTTGGAAACACGACGAGTTTTTCCGCGCTTTTAACACGGCGGCTTACGGGCCGAAGTGTCTGCTTTTTTTACGCGATAACTCACGTTTGAGTTATTGCAAAGCAAATCCAAAAAACTCCTCTTGTTGAGGAAAGAATTTCCTTTCACCATGAATTTTTTGAAATTTTTGTGAATAGAAGTTTAGCCCCAAAATCATAGGTATAAAGTTTGGAAACATCGGCGCGCTCGCCATATGTTTCCATGCTAAAGTGTATGTTACTGAAAAAATTATTAAAAATTCCAATATATGAATTTTTACTTGAAACTTTTACAAACGGTAGACGACATAGTCGTCTACATTTTGACAAAGTTTCAATTTTTTTGATGAAACGCTAATTTTGCCGATTTTAAAAATAAACAATGCCGATCAATCTTTCGTGGCGAGGGGACGAAATCCTAGCCCGGGGGAAGAATGGAAGGGAAAAGCAAAAGGGGAAGAAAGGGGGAACAGAAGTTCCGACGTACGTTTTATTAAAAAAATCGGCAAAAATCAGCCTTTCATTAAAAAAAATTGAATTTTTGTCAAAATGTAGACGACTATGTCGTCTACCGTTTGTAAAAGTTTCAAGTAAAAATTCATATATTGGAATTTTTAATAATTTTTTCAGTAACATACACTTTAGCATGGAAACATATGGCGAGCGCGCCGATGTTTCTAAACTTTATACCTATGATTTTGGGGCTGAACTTCTATTCACAAAAATTTCAAAAAATTCATGGTGAAAGGAAATTCTTTCCTCAACAAGAGGATATTTTTGGATTTGCTTTGCGATAACTCAAACGTGAGTTATCGCGTAAAAAAGGCAGACACTTCGGCCCGTAAGCCGCCGTGTTAAAAGCGCGGAAAAACTCGTCGTGTTTCCAAACTTTGTGTGGGTACTGTACTTTTACAACTCTATAAGGACCTTAATATTTCGAAGTGACGATTCCGTGCTTTCTCGCTTTCTTCACGGACTCGCTGAAAGCTATAGCGCAATCGATCGGCTAGATTTCCTACATAGTCAGATAAAGATTTAAAAGTTTGAGGGGAAGCGTCTAAAAATTCATTAATGGGAAGATTAGGGTCTCTACCGTGGAGTAAATAATAAGGGGTTTCAAGTGTCGAAGAGTGAACTGAACTACGATAAGCAAATAAAACATCGTCTAACATATTTTCCCAATTTGCATGTTCTCCTTCTTTCAATTCATTTCTTAACATCACGGTTAGTGTCCGATTAAACCTTTCTGTCTCGCCATTATCAGCGGGATTGTAGACCGTTGTTAATCTTTGGTCAATTTATAATTTCTTACAAAAATAACGGAACAATTTTGAGGTGAAATTCGTTCCACGATCGGAAATAATGGCTTTAGGCATACCATGTCTTACAATTATTGTTTTATATACACATTCTGCCGTGGTTTGGGCAATTTGGTCTTTTAGAGCAACTGCTTCCACCCAGCGACTAAAATAATCAGTAATAACTAAAATATAACTATTTCCATTAGGCGAAGCGGGAGTAATAGGGCCTAAAAAGTCCATACCAATTACTTGGAAAGGGGCTTTAGCAATTTCATGGGGGTGCAAAAGTGCTCGATATGTGGAAGAAGTGTTAGCTATACAAGTTTCACAAGCTTGACAATATTCTAAAATATCTTTTCTCATTGTAGGCCAATAATAATGATTTTTGACCTTCAAATAAGTTTTATAAAAAGCTAAATGTCCACCCATCGGTGCGTCATGTAATTCTTTTAGCACTAGATGGCGAAGCGGTAAGGGCAACATTACTTGACAATTAATTTCGTTACGCTTACTATTTTTGGAAGGCACTTTGCGGCGATAAAGTGTACCTTCTATAATTTCAAAATATTCAATTTCTTTGGCCCATTCAGGTTTAGATTGGCTATTTTCCTCATTGAGTTCTCCTTTCTCTAAATAATTTTTGATGGCTACACAAAGTTCGTCTTCTAGCTGTTTTCCACAAATCAACTTAATATTATTCGGTACCGGTTGTATACTAGCTACTTTCGATCGTGATAAACAATCAGCATTTTGATGGATACGTCCAGGCCTATACTTTAATTCATAATTTGTAGCAGCTAATAGTATAGCCCATCTACCTAACCTACCGTTATTATCTTTCTGATTTTTCAGCCATTGCAAAGGACGATGGTCACTAATAATTTCAAAGGGTTTATCTAAGAGATAATGTCGGAAATGTTTTATTGCATCAATTACGGCTAATGCTTCTTTTTCTGTTGTACTGTATTTCATTTCGGCTTTTGTCAATTGTCTACTAGAGTAGGCTATTGGATGCTCTTGCCCATGCTGCGTTTGAGACAGCACGGCTCCAATTCCATAATCGCATGCGTCAGTAAAAAGGAAAAATTTTTCGTTAAACGACTACGCCCTAGACAAACTGGATAACCCGCGGCTTCTTCGGTTACGTCTTCAGATGGCGCGGTACAACTTCACCGCTCGATGGATCCCAGGAAATCGCAATATCGAAGCCGAAGCACTCTCGCGTTCGCCAATTTCCCCAGGCGCACCCTCTGACGAGCTCGGTGAGGGACCACAAACTTTCACAGCCAGAGTCGCCATGATCGCAGTCATCGCAGAATCCTCCGCCACCAACATCGACCTTACGCTGTAAAAAGTGAAGCAAGCAGCCGACATCGATCCAGTACTGGTGGCGTTGCGCTCCCACACACTTCGTCAAATACGCGCGGCACTTCCGCCATGAGCAACGCCAAATCCGCTTCCTTTTGCTCCTTGGACGGCTGATATGCTGATGTAGATGAGATGTGATTGATGCGGGCATGTGGATAATTGTTGTGGAGCATGCCTAGTCTTCGTTGGGTCTCGGGGCAGAGCACTGGCTGCTGTAAATCTTCTAGTACGTATAGCGTGGTGGTGACGGGACGGGATACCCCGTCGTCTGCAAGCCAATCGATCGTTGCCGCGAATGATCCAACACACGTGATGGCGTTTCCGGTGGCGGTGCGAGCTGCAACACCTGGGCGAAGGGGGGTGTCTGGGAAAGAAATGCGGTATAGTGAGTGTGGTATTGCGTCTAGTTGTGATCCGGTGTCCGGTAGCCCTCGGATGGTCACTGTTGGGCCGTTTGGGTGCGCCACCACGCTGATGGCCACCGACTCTTCCCTGTTGATCGCTCTCACTTGTTTGACGTGGATGCTGCCCACAATCAAAGTTTCACCTTCACACACCGATGCGAAGTGATTGTCTTTTCCACAATTGTCACATTTTTTTCCGAACGCTAGGCACTGGGTGGTGTTGTGACGTCGAGGCCCGCCACAGTACCGGCATGTTGCTGTCGTTCGGCCGTTAGATTTCTTGTCTGGGGCGAAACGGGTTTGTTTGTCGTCGCTTGTGGCTGATTTGCTTGATTTGTAGGCTGAGCGGCGAATAGCGTTGATGGCATGGTCGTTTTGTTGAAGCGACGCAGCTTGTAGTTGGGATGTTTCGGCCGATCGGAGAATGGTTAGTGCCTGATCGAGAGTGAGTGCGTCGCCGAGCTCAAGAAGTTTGATGCGAACGGTTTGATTTGGAAGCTGGAAGCATATTGCAAATTGATGACGCCAGACGTGCCGGTTCCGGCCAGCATTGCAGCGGGTACGGAGTAAGTTGATAATTTCGTCGTGATCTCCCAATTGAGCTGCCGTAAGCCCCGCCGAAAGTACGGACTGCAATGTAGTGGTTGACAGGCACGATTTGAGCTGGTTTGTCTTGTATGCGGGGCGTGCGGCGGCGCCGAGTACTTCATCGATGGTGGACACGCCCAGAAATATTTTCCATCTTTCTTCCCATACGGCAAATGAATCGCGTTAGGCTTCCAGATCAAAAGGCGATGGTGAACCGTATGGCTTAAATGCCCTTGCCGGATTGGCTGCTGCTGCGGCTGGGGCTGCCATGGTTGGAAATCACGTTTTTCTGTGGCCTGTGTTTCTCCTAGCGGCAACGTGGGGTAGCTATAACAGCGGAATGCAGCGAACGGCGGGGAACAGCGTCACCGATGTCGTTAACTGAGTTTAACGAGATGGCGGTCGATGGGACAAGAACTGCCAGGACTCCAGCACGCTGTGACAAGAATGCAATGTTGAATGTCACAATCGATCTCGAAAAACAAAGGATGGGCTTGCTCTGGATTAACGTGGATGCTCACGTAATCGCTGGAAAGCCTGAGTAATGCGGTGTGTACCTTGTGGCGCCCCTAGCGGGAGCGTGGGGTAGCTATCCGCGGAATGCAGCGAATGGCGGGGAACAGCGTCGCCCAAGTCGCGGAATAAATTTGATGATGGTGGTCGAATGGGACAAGCCGGTAAAAAAAACAAAACCCAACACGCTGTGAGGGGAGTTAAACGTTTAACGTTAAATTCGAAAAAAGGTAAACTGTAGGGGGGGGGAAACAATAATAACCGGTGGGGAATTAGACCTGGGTGTTGCGCACCTGGCGGCAAAAATGTGCGGCACCACGTGAGGCGAACGTTTGTCGGCGAAGCACAGAAAAATGCCCACTGTGGTATCAGTAAAAAAAAACTGATAAAGTATAATTCAAAATCGAGGGGTATAGATCAGCACCAACTGCGCCATGTTTAGACCGAAGTCATTGAGGGGAAACAGTGTATTACCTTGAGACGAATAGGGACGTGATGAGAGCATAACGTTAAGCGGGCGCGAGCTAGACCAGACTGACCCTCTGCTCTCCCTAGCGTCGTCTGCTTTACACACTCAGTGAAGTCAATACAACCTGTTCCTCCGTTCCCCACGCAAAGGGTTTCCTACTTAGATCTTTATGCGTTAATCGAGTTAACGGCTTAGCTATTGAACCGAAATTTTTAATAAATCTTCTATAATATCCAGCAAGTCCAAGAAATGATCTCACTTCGTCAACAGAAGTTGGCGTTTTATAATTCCCTATCTTATCAATTTTACCAGGATCGGGTTTAATACCGTCCGTTGAAATGACATGACCTAAATAATTTACTGAACGTTTAATAAACTGACATTTGTTAAGTTTCAATTTCAAATTTGCTTCTTTTAATAGGGTAAAAATTTCTCTGATATCTCGTAAGTGATTTTCAAAAGTGTCTGAAAAAATGATGACATCATCCAAATATACTAATGCTTTACTTCCTAAGACGTCTCTTAGTACATAAATCATTAATCGTTGAAAAGTGGCTGGTGCATTACACAAACCGAATGCCATCCTTTTAAATTCGTAAAGGTTATTTTCTACAACAAAAGCGGTTTTTCGATATCTGGATCATGAACTTGAATTTGCCAATAGCCGGAAGCTAAATCGAGAGTTGTGAAGAATTTTTTTCCATATAATTTATCTAGAGTTTCGTCAATTCTTGGCATGGGAAAAGAATCTTTCTTTGTAATAGACCAGTTTCGGATGCTGCGTTGCAAAATGTAAAAAAATCCAGGGGGATTTTGATTGCAGGGGGATATAGAAAAAAAGGGGGCTTTTGATTTATTTACCCTAGTAATACTTTTCCAATCCAGGAAATGTTCTAGAATACTACACTTTAAGACATTCTGCGTCTTCTCCAGTCTTTATAAATAATTAATCATCCCTAGTTTATCCATGAAAATTAATTCAAGTAAAAGGCTAGGGATGCTGTTTAGTATTTTTTGCGTTTCTAGTATCAAGAAAATATGTAAACATGGGTGATTCAAATGTGGATATGGGGATAATGGATAAACTAGGGATGATAAATTATTTATAAAGTCTGGAGAAGACGCAGAATGTCTTAAACTGTAGTATTCTAGAACATTTCCTGAATTGGAAAAGTATTACTAGGGTAAATAAATCAAAAACCCCCTTTTTCCCTTTCTCCTTTCGGCTTTGTTAAACTTTTGAAGATATAAATCAACATTTTCATCGCCATGAAAGTGGTCAAGCAATGCTTCTTTAATTGACTCATAATCATGCGGATGTTTCTTTAAAATTGCCTGAATGACGGAAAAAGCTCTGTCCGTTAACTTAGCACGTAACATCTGAATAGTTTTTCTTCTGACCATCCCGACCCATCTACTATACTTTCAAATGATTCTAACCAAGAGTCAAAACGAGTAATGGGGCTTAGGGTGAAAGAAGGAAGTAATTGTAACCGGGAGAAAGAATGCTGGTTATTTTGAAAATCGTCCAAATCTCTGACTGTTGCTGCTCTGGTGGGGGAAGTACAGTAGGCCATGTTTTTGTTTGGAACTGGCAATCGAAATCTTTAATTTCCCTGTTGCGAAGTCTGAGACTGTGCTGGAACGCTGCTCGTAGGCGATCGAGGTTCGCAACAACGTCTGCTGTCCGCCTGGACCGTTGTTCCGGGGAAAGGTTGTGTCGATTTGTAGGCTGGTTGTGTGGTTGACGAATAGGGCGGTGGACGGTGTGTCGTACTGGTATCGGTGGTTGAGGGGTTCTCGACAGCGGTGGTACTTGCTGTGGTGACACGGATTGCTGTGATATCTGTCCCGTGATATCCAGTGATAGCAGTTGTTTCAATTGGGTTATGGCTTGGGAGAGCGTTTGTCTGATCCCCTCTGCGAGCTGTACGTTTTTTCGGTCTGCTGGCTCCTGGGAAATTGTCCAACTTCCTCAGCAGTAAGTTGATCTCGGGCGTCAGTGGTTCCAGTGGAGTCAGTAGTCGCAGCTCCTGTAGGTATAGGGTGAGGTTGCGAGTGTCCGCCAGAAATATTTGTTGATAGGCCAGCGATACCGGATGCAAGTGGTCCCACTATTCAGGATTAATTCCAAGATAGCCTTGCCTTTCTGCAAGTTGGTTATGCTGTGAAACTGTCCCAGCAGGAAGGTCAAGAACTGTCTCGCATACGACGTGAAAATCGCTTTCAGCTCGGACGTCTGTTGTTCCGTTACTGTCGTCTTCTTCGACTGTGCACTGAGTCTCACCTCTAGGATCGACATCAAGTACTTCAGCAAGATCGTGGGTTCCTTCCACACCGTCGATGGATTCTGGTCGTCTTGATATAGCTTCGTCAGTCGGATGTCCTGTATCAGCCAAATTATCTGGGTCTGAACCTTCGGATCGTTCGACTGGAAATCCACTTCTCTCTCCTTCAGGCTCTTGATCGCAAGTATTAGGGACGGAAGCTTGCTCGCCTAGGTCTGGAATATCTTGTCGTGATTGTTCTTGACTTTGTTGAATAGGTGGCTCAGGCTAAGGTTCATGGTATTTTCCATTCGGTGTGTTCCTCGTATGGAAGAAACCGAGAACTGTGCTTGCTAATGAACTAGTTTTGGTCGCTAATTTGGGAGGAGACTAAGCTGGTGAAATACGTTCAGCAAATCTAGCGAAAAAGGAGGGTGATCGTTTTCCTGACGCTACCTCGGACGTAGCCCTTGCTCGAGTTTTTCGGGAGGGAGTTGTATCAAGCCCCGCTACGGCTTTGTACGCAGTGTTTGATCGTAGTTTTCGTAACTGAGAGTTCTTTGGGTGTACTTTGGGATTCAAAACTGGGGAATCGGATCTACTAATTGCTTCGGCAGTGGTCTCCAAAATCCTACCACTCTGAAGTGTATCTGGTGCAAACTAAGTTTCGGTAGTCAAGTTATCAAAATCAAGGGACCGAGCTACGGTTTCCTGATCGGGTAAGGTAACAGTTATTTCGGGCCGAGAGTGCTTGTTTACAGGGGAATGTACAAGTTTATGCCTGCCAATAACAACATCATCATTCATTGTGGTTGAGTTCCAAAAAGCGCTGCCACCATTATAAAAAGCATCCTCCCTCTCGGGTGAATGACTTTACGGATTAAGACAAATATATTAACACGGAACTCGGAGGCGTTTACCCACAATGATGACAGTGTATTACTAGACTAGGCCATAAAATATAAGGGAGACTACACGCATAAGAATACGAGAAACTAAAGAGGAAACAAAGTGTAAATGGAGACAACGTAAATTGATCTTACCGTAGTAGCGCGAGCGATACGGCGAATTCAGACACGAAATGGAGACGATTGGAAATACAATTCAGATAGGCACTTACGGGAACAGGTAGGCGGAGAAACACTTGTAACAGAAAACACTAAGGCAAGTTAGGTGCCGAACTAGTGTTGTTGAGGGGAACGTTTAGCGAGCTGCTAGTTGTCTGATCTTTCATAGGTTTTCGGTTCACCATGAAACCTCGCATCTCGTCAAAGTGGCGTGATGCTGTTGACGTGTCGCTAAGTCGCGCGTGCAGCCAATCAGAAGGTGTTTGTTTAATGGCTTGATTGGCGTCGCGCGCACGACCAATCAAACGGATGTTTATTTAATGGCGTGATATGCGTCGCACGTGTAACCAATCACGGAAGTTTGTTTAGTGGCGTGATGTGCATCGTGAGTCAGACAGCAAGTGTTCAATCGGGTCAACGTTAAGATGTCTATGACAAATGGTTACTATGCGGATTACAATATTCGAATAATATGCAAAAGAAGAGTAAATGCAAGAGAGTAAAATGTAGACATAATTATATGCCAAGGGAGAGTAAACATAATAAAACAAGAATGTGGGTGTCATAATTAAATGTATTTGTAGGCCTTCGTTATACAACCGTGACGCACGGCAACGTCCTTGACGCCTCGTATGCCCAATCCCCAAGTCCTGTCTTTTTTCATGGAAAGCAGACTGCCGTCTGCTGTCTCAATTAAATTTCCTCGAAATTCGAAAGATACTCATGGCTTGATTAGTTAAAAACGTGTTTTTTGTGACTAAATAGTGTATGTTGTGAAGAATTGTGGAAAAAATGACTGAAAATTTCAAACTATCGTCCCATTCAAACAGCCTTGGCGTTTTGGAAAAGGCGAGATATATTGAAAAACTCAAACTAGTTCAGTGTTACTGCCCATATATCATCCCAGAAAACTTTTGGAAATATAGTCCAGCTCTTGCAGGTTTCATTCCACCAACCAACAAAGAAGAAATATTCATGCATTTGATCGTGAAGCATAGTCCATTAACCCTTGAACAGTATCGTGCATTTAAAAACCTCGAGGCAGAAAAGTATTTGGAAAGACAATGGGTTAAATGTTACGCTGGATTACCATTACCAAACGGTTTTATAGTCCTAAGGCGAAAGTGACGCATTCGCAATCAACCAACGATCCCCCTCTTCTTCCTTGGTCGGCACTTTCTCGAGATCATGGTCAAGTAATTGCCACACACTGTGACTGTATTGCTGGGTAACATAACTTTATATCAGTAACTTTTTTGATGGCTGTATCATTTAAATTTCAGATTAAGAGAAGTCTGTTTTCACATAGCAGCATTGCTATATCTGATGGTAGAAGCAAACTTAAGACTTATTAATTTGCCAGTTACGTCTTTACCTTGAGAGTGGAGTGTTCCTTGGTATGACAAACCGTTATGTAGGTAACAATTGGATTATCAATATATAACTCTTTTAGTGGTATTAATTTATTACTACCAGTCCTCCATCGGAAAGATTAGTGATTTAAAATCGCAAAAGCCAAGGAAGGACGCTCATTTAGTCCAAAGTATACCTAAGGTTCAGCAATTGAGACAGAAGATTTCTACAAAAACCTGTCCCAAGAAAACAGATGCATTATATTATTTTTGGTACCTAAACATGCTAAAGAATATGAACCAGTGGAGGTCAAATACCAGTTACGAAAACCACTAAGAGGAATATTTGATCACTCATATACCACAAAGACAAAAGAAGAAATCAGTGCAGAATGCGAACGACTGTTGGAATCTTTGATGATTATACCTTCCGAAGAAATACTGGAAATTTAAATCGTGACTCGAGGTCAATCATCTCGGTTTACTTGGTTCGAGCAGCGTGATGGACGCATCACTGGCAGTAGACTGAAAAGGTCATGAAGACAAACCTTTTAGTACCATGACTATCATTATTGCAAGATATTTGCTATTCGGAGTTGAGTAAGTTCGTTGAAAATGACCATACGAGGTAAGAAAAGAATTTTATCACAGACAGCTTACAAAATATTTATACTTTTTCTTCCATCGTCTTAGATGGGGTAAGGACCACGCGCCAGCTGCAATCCAACAATTATTCCATTCCATTAAAGAAAAACAAATTGGTCTAAAATTTCAGGACTTCGGACTGTTTGTGTCCAAACATAACCCGCTCTTGGCAGCTTCCCCCGATAAATTAATTTATTGCGAGTGTCATGGATCCGGCTGTATTGAAGTCAAATGTCCCAGCAAGTTTTGAAACGACAACATGGAAGAATCTATAAAAACAAACCCAAACTTAACTTTGAAACTTAATTTGGCATCTGGTGAAAAAGAAATGAACCAGGATCATGAGTACTATTACCAAGTACAACTGCTGTTAATTGTTACAGAAACGAAGTATGGTATTTTTGCTATGTTCACAAAACGCAGTTTGATTCATGTTCGGGTTGAGTTTGATTTAGTTCTCAAAGAAAGCATTATTGGGAAATGTTAAGTTTATTTCTTGGAAATAATTCTTCCAGAATTGCTTGCAAAAGTCTTCACTGATCCTGTTCGGATAGCCAGTAGCGTCGCTTCATGTGCTATGGTATGTACCAAAAACGAAATGAATAGAACAAATCCCTGATGCACTTGTCACTCACAAAGATTTCCTGTCAATTGCATTTATCCATGCATCTCTACGCTCCAAACATTTCTCCTTCCTTTTTTTATGACTTTTGTAATGGGTTGCTACAGGAAAAAAGTTTACTGAGGGAAAGGTAAAAAATTTTATGCCTTTTCCCCTTGTATTTTTAACATTATTTGAACAACCAGTAACACAACAATATTTTGTCACCATTTTTAACACTAAGAAAACGTTAAACGACAGGAGACAGCAGACGGCAGTCTGCTTTCCATGAAAAAAGACTTGAGGATTGGGCATACGACGCGTCAAGGACGTTGCCGTGCGTCAACGTCGCGCAACAGCCGCTTCGGTCCCAACCCTACCTACCCGATAAAGGAGTGAAAAACATCTATAGGAGCGTTATGGCCCATTTTGATGTGACGTTTCACTTGTGTTGCTAGACCTAAGTCGGATTCTTGGTCTGCCAAAAGGCCTTCGTGTTTCTTTAGTAAAATTTTAATTGTAGTTCATGTGTCCTTTGATACATAGAATACCTGTTCTACTTTTTCAGCAATCTTAGTTATTTGCTCAGTTTTGTTGTTAAAGTCTAATTTAGTGAATGATTCTTAATACGATAATCTTGCTGTGTAAGATCTTCGTTATCTCTATCAATTGAGATTAGTGGTATATGGTAGCTTACTTTGCTAAATGTTACGTTATAAATGGGCATGGTGTTACTTCCAAAATTATGTTTTACTCCAAAAAGGTCATAACATATTTGTCGATTTCTAGTGTTAATCTTCACGTTTTTGTTTGTTAACGACTGAAGTCGTTAGGGATCAATGTAAATTTAAATTTTTGTTTTGTATGTCTCTATGTACGTGTGTGTGTGTGTGTGTGTTCGTGTCATTGCCGAGAGGCAGACAAGTCTGAACTTGTCTGACCTTGGCTAAACTAATACCCTTTGGTTTTGCTATAGGTTACCCTCCCTTACACTTCCGCCACTTCATTTACACCTAAAGCTAACTGTTCGTGTTAGCGCCCTTCTTTTGTTTTCCCCTTTTCATGCATTTCCACCCTAGTCGAAAACGGAGGGCGATGCGGCAACGAGGGCACTCTTAATCGTTTTCGTCGTGGCTGCAGTCGCAACCTGTCGCTTTAATTTTCGGTGTTGTAACCTCGTGTCATGTCGGCTAATACAATCGCAGTGTGGCCTTTTAGCCACTAAGTTAATCACATTCCGTTTCGCTTCTTTCGGTGGTTAACATTTTGATGCATCGACCGGGAAATTCATCGTTCGTGTTTATCTTCGCCATCGCCTGTCCGTTCGCGTGGCTATTCATTCGTGGTCCCCCGGCTCATCATTTGAACACTTCAATCAGGACGTAAACATTGTTAGCTGGCATAGTTTTGTCCGACCTATGGTGGTTGGTCAATTCTTGTCAGTATTTTCATATTTCGTCCTATTTACTATCGTCGATACCTTTTCAGGGCCGTCGAATGGTAATTTTTCGTGTCCACTACACATGCTCAATCGTCGATACCTTTTCAGGGCCGTCGATTGATCCTTTCGTTTTCGTCTGTGCACATTTCAATCGTCGATACCTTTACAAGGGCCGTCGATTGTTCATTTCGTTTTCGTTTGTGCACATTTACAATCGTCGATACCTTTACAGGGCCGTCGATTGTTCATCTCGTTTTCGTCAGTCTCGTGCCTATACAATCGTCGATACCTTTACAGGGCCGTCGATTGTTCATTTCCTTTTTCGTTTGTGCACATTTACAATCGTCGATACCTTTACAGGGCCGTCGATTGTTCATTTCGTTTTCGCTTGTGCACATTCACAATCGTCGATACCTTTACAGGGCCGTCGATTGTTCGTTCCGTTTTCGCCCGTCTATCTAATTTTCAATCGTCGAAACCTTTACAGGGACGTCGATTGTTAATTTAATTTCGCCCGTCTTTCTTATTTTCAATCGTTAATACCTTTACAGGGCCGTCGATTGTTAATTTAATTTCGTCCGTCATTCTTATTTTCAATCGTCAATACCTTTACAGGGCCGTCGATTGTCAATTTAGTTTTCGTCCGTCGTTTAAATTTCAATCGTCGATACCTTTACAGGGCCGTCGATTGTTAATTACCTTTTCATCCGTCTCGTATCGTCGATACCTTTACAGGGCCGTGGATTGTTACTTATTGACTCTCTATTTGTTTACAATCAATAAAACAGCTTCATCATTCCGCGAAAGAAGAACACCCCGGCGGCTAAGCTGAGGAGAAAGCTGATCCATAAAGGCTTTCGGCAGGAACAATATCGTTTCCAGCATATCAAGGATCTGGAACCTGCATATCGAGAGACGGCAAGCGAGACAACTGCAAGACTCATCGCCCAACGGAGACCAACCGAAGACATGCAAGCTGTTAATCTTCCTGCTCGGGAGCTGCTTTAGTTAAATCTGCTCAGTCACGCCGGAAGACTGGACCACGGCTAACGGATTTTATTTCTCCGCCGTCGCCAAAGAAACCTCGCTTCTATCGGCCATACAGTCCGCGACCAGTCGAGCAGCTTCCGGATCCAACTACTCCTCCAGGAGTTCCAGAGTCTGAGTCGGACGATTTCATCCCTAATCTTGCTGATTGTGAAGTAAGAAGTGAAATTGGCGAAACTGAGGTAGAACCTGCGCATGTTGAACCAGAACAACCTGCTAAGAGTTTGAGAATCCGAAACACAAGGACCCAGATCGTACGCACGGTAACCTCAAGTCAGCTTTTCGGTAATTCTGACCAACAGCCTCGAAGGAAATAATTCATTTGAATATTGTATGTTATTTCCCGTGCCGGTTTAACAATATAAAGCTGAAATTGAATTCCATCGCTTGAACTTGTCTTATTATAACGAATAGAGCGAGATCGTCGATTAGAAGAAACTTTAAGTTTACAATAAGCTTATTTACATAGTAACATGGGTCAACCAAAGACACGGGACGGCAGTACAGCTAGTATGCCCGATATTGGCCGTCGGAACAACAACGATACCGGAGTTGGAAGCCAAAGTGGCTCAACAGAATCCAGCAATCGAGTATCCCTTACACCGCAAGAACGACTTCGAGCAAATGAGGTGGCACGTGTCGAAGGAGACACATTAGTCGTTATCCTTGAGAAACAGTGTCGTGAGATAGAGAAGCTGATTAGTAACCATGGGCGCTATTCCATATTAAACCATCTTTAGACACAGATCCATATTCGTTTGGATCAAGTGCGAGATGCCCATTTCTTGTACAATCAAAGATTATGGAAAGCCAAGAAGCCGATGACAGATGCCCATAATTATATTATAGGTATATAGATTCGTGTCCGAGGAGTATCACAACAGGTAGATCATTACCTTGATGATCGACGTAACTCGCCAGCTTCTACTGCCAGTCGTGCTACTCGGAGCCAAGCTGACGAAGAATCTTTCTTCACAGTTGATGAATTTCGTTACAATTCACGGCCGCAAACGCCTGATCCGATGTTAAAGCAATCAATAGATATAACTAACGATCGATATAGATTCGATACCTCTCGACCTGTATCAATGATTGGGAGCCCGCCCACGTCTGAGTATAATCCTAGACCATTAGAGCAATGGGGGAGAGGTGGTCCACCACCTCCTTTAATGCCATCGTTCAGCAGCGATGATTGGATTAACAGGCATACACCTCCACTAAGGGGAGCTTCAGCGGCGTTCAGCCCAAATTGGCTAATGAATGCGTTACCACAGATAAAGATAACGCCATTCAATGGCGATCCAAAGGAATGGCCAACCCTGATCTCTTCGTTTAGGGACATGAACCATAATGTGGTACCATCAGACGCTCAACGCCATGCTTTCTTAAAGCAGTTGCTCACTACAGAAGTTCATTCCTACATAGCCGAATACTTGGACAATCCGTCCACTTATTATGATGCCTTAGTAGAACTTAAAAAGCGATATGGTCATCCACAAGTGGCTCCTTGGAGCCACTTGATGGCTCTTATGAATCTTCCTTCGATCCGAGATGATGATTTAGAGGCACTAGCCAAGCTCAACCGAACTCTTCATGGAGCCATGCATGCCCTGAGGACCGGTGGATATGAGAAAAACTTAGAATCGGGAATGACATTAGTGTAAAGGAGTACACGACGTTGTCATGTTGTCTCCAATACGGAAAAGTTTAATTTAATGCAGCGTCTTTACTCACAATGTCTTGTATACTTAGCAAGCATAGAACAACACGCACACAATAAATAAAAAGCCGTGTATTATAAACCGATTTGCAACAGGTCGCCGTAGAATAATTAAACAAGGTCGTAAATTGAGGGAAGAAGACTCATGACACTTTAAGGTTACCAATGGGTACTAACTTCAAGGCATAGACGTAATAAAGTAATATTCAATCAGCTACTTAGTGATTACTTAAAAGGTACTTATTCTGCGGCTTGCAAGAGTTACGGTAGCGGGCTCGGCGGGAGAGCGGCAGAGGCCTAAGTTGGAACACGGAACAGGCAGAGTAGATCTGACTGACTTTTGGGAGTTTGCGGTGGCTTTTTATATGTTAGTCATCATCCCGTCGGGGACATACGGATCAATGTTAAGGTATAGGCGGACGAAATCGGGCGGTATCGGGCGATTTTGGACGTCACGAAGAGGTATAGGCGGACAAATTCGAGTGGTATCGGGCGAATTTGGACGATTGTTAAAAATAGGCCGGGAAGTTTCGGGCGGTTTCGGGCAATTCCCAACAGACAAAAATATATCTATTTTTAGCTACGGCAGGTTAAGGCCGTTTTGGGCGGCTTTGGACAAATCATAAAAGTTTCTATTTATAACGGGCGTGCCGAAACTTGTTCTCTCCGCTTGTTATATTTTCTAGAAAGTCTAATAACTAGGTCAACTAGTGGGGTATTAAGTTAAGGAGAGTTTAAGAATTAAGGTCTTAGTTGAATTAAGCAAAATAAAAGGGGCAAGAAGGGGCTTCGCTTGGCGTTTCGTTACATCGCTCCCCGTCATACTAGATTGCGTCCCGCAATCCAAAAGAAAATTCAGGGACCTGTGGGTCGGCTGCTTCTCGGCTGGTAAACCGCCGTAGTGGGAGGATGTGGGGGCTTACAGCAACATTTCCATATCAAACCACAAAATCCGAGGGCGTAACAAGCACGAGCGATCAGTAGGAAGATAGCGATGAGCAGGATGATAAGTGAGTAGACTTTAAAATTCTCGAACCAATTGGTAAAGGTTCCGAGACTTCCTTTCTCGGCTGCGGATATGACGATAGCCGATGTCCCTGTAATTTGATTGGGGACAGCCAGGGAGTGTTCGTTCATGGAGGCTGTGATATCGGCCATTATATCCATTGAACTAATGAGGACTTTCGTATAAGCGGGATTGGTTTGATGTTGATATTCGAAGAAGTTGACGTCTTGATATCGGAAAGCGTCAGCCAAATCACGCTGTGGGATGACGACGGATGCTTCGACCGGTTGCCACGTGTTATTGCGATAGGCGTGAGGTTTGTCGTTAAAATTCACGATACCTCCAGCCCAGTAGCATGGCGTGAAAGCAGTGAGTTCCCAACCGGACCGGCCAATGGTGAAATTGTTGAACCGCGGTTGAGGTCCACAAGTGGTTGTATCCGTCGTGAAATTTACTGTTGTAGGGGTGCATTGTAGGGCTAAGACGATGTTTCCGGTGGCGATCAGTTTGATGCATTGCCGAAGACCCAGCTGTGCGGCTGCCAGCCATCCATTGTATTGGGCAGTTGACCCGGCTTGTGCGTGTTTAGCACGTCGTTGGTCGCACTGCATGCTCTGGATGACGCGGATAAGTTCATTTTCGTGACGGATGGCGGCGTCCTCCAAATATTGGATTCTTGCGTTTTGTCGGATGTTGATATCTAAAGGGTCATTTCTTTTTGTCACAATATCCTTGATGATGGATGGTACGGTAACTGCGGACGGTCCCAATGGGTATTTAATGATGAACAAATGGTTGTCTCCGATCACGGTCCAACTGTCTATTTTTTCGTCGCATTTCACGGTTTGGCAGCGTGACGTCAACCGTACGTGAAAGTCCAACTGTTTGGAGTCGTCTTGGAGGATCCAAGTCCCGTTCGTTGAAGATTCGTACCAGAATCCCACGCCTTTCTCTAATTGTCGGATTGCGATATCAGTTGGTTTTCCGTAGGTGTCGATCCAAAATAATGTTAGATGGTTATGGGATAGAGATCCATGGGATACGTTGGTTTTTCCTAGTGGCGCGTTTATCATGTCTCCTTCGTCGATTCGGGAAAGGACGACTTCTTCTAACATACAGTTGACTGTAACCACAGTGGTGGTTCTTAGCCAATAACCGAAGTCCTCCGGTTCTTGGTTAAATATCCATTTGTTATCTGGTTTCATCATTGGGCTCTCGTTGCATCGCCTCGACTGTCTCATTATATCACACTCTACCGCCGTCGTTTCCATGGCGATGCGTTCCGGAACGGTAATGACTTGTCCTACGAAATTGATCGTGATATGCTTAATTGATTTCAATCTACCACAGATGTATCCCGGGAAGTTAAAAGCTGCCTTTTTGTCGGTCATGACTCGTATTCGAATTGCGTGTGGCAGGTTCGCAGAAGCCATTGGAAAATTGGAGGAGTCCGACTCCGCTTGGTTTGTTGCAGTCGCATGTCGTGGTCTGGAATGCATTGGTTGAGGAGAGCAGTAGGAGTAGCGTGACGAGGGTCGGCATTATCTAAGGTAATCATAAAAACACCTTGATTTACTACCGTATTTCCAGGCAGTAAATGTTTTTTTTTCGGTTTTGTTTTTGTTTTTGTTTGTTTTTTTTGTTTGTTTTTTTTTTTTTTTTTTTTTTAATACACTTATAGGGTTTGGGGGGGATGGACATATATGTGGAGAGCAATGGCATATGGCCGTATATTAATATTATTATCTATCTGTATCTAAAACATCCTATCTTATATGGGGTAATAAGCATTAGGGGTCGATGGTCGGATAAGGGGAGCTACAGGGGGAAACATGGCGTTGTCGCAGGGGGGCAATGGGGGAAAGTAAGATGAAGATGGAGGGAGAAGTGAGAGATGGCGAAATGGACTGCCGCAACGTACGTTTGCATGCGCTGTTTGTATCCGGCTTTATTCCCGACATCCTAAATTGTGGGGGGAGGGAGGTGGTTGTGGTGGGAGTTCGTTTATTGAGAGGTTTACACGAAGAAACGCGATTCACTATTGCAGGAGCGTGCAGAGGGGTAAGGAGTAGGGTTGGGCGGGTTATAGTATCGGATGGCTGAAAATGTAGCCTATTGAATCGTATAGCTGTTGGAGCCTTATCCGTTTTTATCGGAAGCATCCTATGGTATGAAGGGGTGGGGAACAGTCTACGTGACAGTCGTATCACGGAGGGTTATTATGGAAATATGGCAAGTTGATTTTTCGTTTACCGTAGGAGTGAAAAGAAATACAAGGGGAGTGCTATATGGCTATATGAATAAAAGGAGTGAAAATATCATAGAGGACGCACCATATGGTTGCCTGGGGCGTTTCCCCGAGATATATGTACGGCAAAAATTTTACGGGGTAGAAGTTGGGTAAAGGCAGAATGAGCAAGGGTGATATAGAGCAAGGAGATGGGGAAAACGGTAGACGAGCTTAGAGTTAGCGTATCAACTATAATTTTATTGCTAGTTTCATCCGCGTTTATCGGGCGCATCCTATATGATGGCCGATACGGACTCTCGGGAGTTTATGCAGCATTAACAGTGTCTCCCGAAAAACAACCCAGTTATTATTCTATTATTTATAAGTATTTATTTATTTATTATTATTATTATTATTATTATTTTTTATTTTTATTTTCGTTGGGTTTTTGTTTTGTTTTTATTTTTATTTTATTATTTTCTTTTTTTTTTCTTGAGGTTTTTTTTTGTTTGTTTGTGTTTTTTTTGTATATTGTTTTTGTTTTGTTTTGTTTTTTTTGTGTTTTTTTTGTTTTGTTTTGTTTTGTTTTGGTATACAATTGAAAAAGTTTTTTTTTTTTTGTTCTTTATTTATTGATTTTTTTATTGCAAAAGCGAGTTAACATTTATTTGTTTTTGTGTTACATAGTTGTATATAAAACAAAAGCTAGCAATAAAGAAAATAACATAAGGAAGAGCTCTCTGTGGCTTATGTTGGTCGTCCAGCCTGGACGTGTGGAGGCCATGAATAGTCCCGGCGATGGAGTTGCTCTCGGCAGCTGTAGATCCCTCGTGGACATCCGGCTGTAGGAGGCCGGTGGCCACGCTGCTGGGGGGAGGCCGAATGGTGTCCATCTCCGCTCGTTATCTCCACCCGGTTGGGTGAGCCGCCCCACGTAGCGGTCCAGGGCGAAGATGTTCTCCCAGTTGGGAGTTCCATCCGGATGGCTGGTTATGCTTGGAAGAGCGTTCCGGTTTACGAAGTACTCATCCAGGGCATCATCGGAAACATAATGCCCCAACTCCGTGGAAAGGGAGCGGGTTTCTGGGAGGCTGATGGTCTCGTCATCCTCCGTGATGGTGTCGTCCAGCTCAACGGTGTCGTTGAGCGACGTTTTCGTCCTCCAGATGTCCTCGATGAGACTCCAGTCTTCAGCCGAGATGATTTGGGGAGTAGACATCTTTACTGAACGTTTGTTGGGGAAGGAATAGATGCTTGACGTTCGTTTTCGAGGTCCTTAAATACTCATTTCTCCGCCATTCGTCAGCGTGTTGTAGAGTTAGTGAACTTTCGTTGGAGGATCTTGACCTAGGCTGTTCGGTTGTAAACGGCTAATTGTCCCACGAGTGTCGTTCAATGTGCAGCACTGAACTTTTATGGCCTCTCTTGACCTCGATTTATTTATTTATTAGGTTTTTAAATTTCGGTGATGAGACGCGTCTTTGGTCTAATTGTCGACCTGGCGCGTAGCCGTGGAAGATTTTTACTTGAAACACATGTTTCAGTGGAGGTGTCACACATGTGTTCGGGAACCATGTCGTCCACTGTTTGCAAGGTTACACTCGGAGGTGTTGAAGTCACGTCACTTTGAGATTCATTACTTCCCCCTTCCGTGTCTTCCATAATATTTTTTTTGTTCCGTCACGTCGTGCTCGTAGTCATTTTCACTTTCCTGTTGTTTTTCTGTATTAGTCTGGGTGGCGATGTGTTTCCGGAATCGGTCTCTTGTTTCGACCGATGATTCGATATCCGGTATCGGATCGTCCATCCAAAACATAGTTTCGTACAACGGCTTAAGCCTGTTACAATGCACTAGTTGGCAGTTGTATGAATTGTCTGCTATATCCACTGTGCGGTTGGGGTATACTTTCACGACACGATAAGGTCCTCGGAATTTCGAAGTGAACTTCCTGTTGTCGCCTTTTTGAACAACTCTGACGTCTAGTAAGACTCGATCTCCCGGTTTGTAATCGAAGACTTTCGCCCTTTTGTTATATTGTTCTCTTTGTCGTTCCCTGGCTTTTTCGTTTTCCTCTCGTGCCCGGTGGAAGCTGTATCGTAGTCTTTCTAGGAGTTTGTCCACATAACCACCTGATGAGGGTACGGCTTCGGGGACTGCCCCCAAAATTTTGTTTATGGGAAAATTGCAATCCTGGCCGTGCATCATGTAGTATGGAGATTCGTTTGTGGAAGAATGGACGGACGCTCGGTATGCAAAACAGATTTCCCCCAGCACATCTTCCCAATTATGATGTTGGCCGTCGACGAGTTCTTTTCTTAGCATAGTCGTTAGGGTACGATTAAATCTCTCCGTCTCCCCATTGCTCGCTGGATTGTATGCTGTGGTGAATCTTTGTTCGATGTTGAGTTGCTTGCAGAAGTATTTAAATAACCCAGACGTAAAATTCGGCCCTCTATCCGAGACGATGGCCAGTGGGGGCCCATGGGTCAACACAACGTGTTTATACACGCATTCTGCCGTAGTACGGGCAGTTTGATCAGGTAGGGCGACAGCGATCACGTACTTTGTGAAGTAATCGGTGATGACGCAAATACAGTTGTTTCCATTAGGAGACACGGGTTGTATAGGGCCTAAAAAGTCTATCCCGATTACTTGAAACGGGAATTTTGCTAGCTCATGAGGAAAAAGGAAAGCTCTGAGAGTAGAGTTGGTGTTTGCTATGCAAACTTCGCAAGCGGTACAATATTCTTTTATATCTTTTCTCATCGTGGGCCAGTAGTAATGATTTTTAACTTTTAAATAAGTCCTGAGATATGCCAGATGACCGGAAATGGGTTCGTCGTGCATCTGCTTCAACACTGTTCGGCGTAAGGTAAGGGGTAGAACTACTTGGGGATTTAAAAAATTTCTTCTGCTTTTCGACGTTGGAGTTTCTATTCGGTAGAGTATGCCGTTTGTAACTTGGTAGAGGCTAATTTCCTTTGCCCAGATTGACATATTTTTTTCGTTTTCTTCCGAGTGAACTCCATCGTTGAGGTATTCCTTTATTGACTGACATAACGGGTCCGCGGCCTGGCTTGCTAAAATGTCCGGGTACGTCTCGCTCGTTCGAATATGGGCTACGCGGAGGCGAGACAGACAATCCGCGTTTTGGTGCACACGTCCTGGTCGATATTTAATTTTGTAATTCGTACCGGCTAGTAAAATAGCCCATCTGCCTAATCTTCCGTTGTTGTCTTTCTGTTCCTCTAACCACTGTAAGGGACGGTGATCGCTGATGACTGTAAATGGTTTATCCAACAAGTAGTGTCGGAAATGTTTAATAGAGAATACGACGGCTAACGCTTCCTTTTCTACAGTGGCGTACTTCTGCTCGGCTGGTTTTAATTGGCGACTGGCGTATGCGATAGGTTTTTCGACACCGTCTTGTATTTGCGAAAGGACGGAGCCGATTCCATAATCGCAAGCATCGGTGAAGAGCAGAAATTCAAGCTCGAAGTTAGGGTACGCAAGTAGTGGGTGGGGGGGGGGGGTGATTAGGCAAGTGCGGAGTTTTTCGAAAGCAATTTGGTCTTTATCGGTCCAGGTGAAGGGTTTTTTCAATGCGTCTTTTTGTGTCTTTGCGGTTAAAGGTTGCGCAATAGATCCAAAATTTTCGATAAAGCGTCTGTAATACCCAGCTAGGCCTAAGAACGATCGCACTTCTTCCGCTGATGTTGGAACTTTATAAGTGGTAATTTTGTCTATTTTAGCGGAATCAGGGCCGATGCCGTCAGTAGAAATGACATGCCCAAGATAATTCACTGATTGTTTCATGAATTGACATTTCTTTAATTTTAATTTAAGTCCTGCGCTTTAATTAGGGAAAAGACTTCTCGTATGTCATTCAGATGGCTCTCGAAAGAATCGGAAAAAATTATTACGTCATATAAGTAAACTAAAGCTTTTTGTCCTGCTTCATCCCTAAGTATATGGTTCATTAAGCGCTGAAAAGTCGCGGGTGCGTTACATACACCAAAAGGCATCCTAACAAATTCGTATAGATTATTTTCTACAATAAAAGCAGTTTTTTCTTTAGATGATTCCTCTAGTTCGATCTGCCAGTATCCTGATGCCAGATCTAAGGTCGTAAAGAATTTTTTGCCATACAGCCTATCGAGGGTGCCGTCGATTCTCGGAAGTGGATAAGAGTCTTTTTTTGTTAAATTATTTAATTTCCTATAGTCAATGCAAAAACGCAATTCTCCCGATTTTTTTACAACTAAAATTACTGGAGCTGCCCATGGGGACGTCGAATGTCGTATTACGTTTGCTTGCAGCATTTTTTTAATCTGATTTTCTAATTCTTCTCTTTGGCCTTAGCCTGTGCGATAGGGTCGAAGTCGAATAGGTCCTTTTCCTTCCGTATCAATAAAATGTTTTTTTAATCCTGTACTCCCTAAACCAGAGTCTTTTGTCGCGAATAAATCAGTAAATTCGTTTAGAAGCACAGATAACGGTTTTTTATATTGTGGGTCAACATCCACATCTGTTTCAGGAACACACCCTTCAGTGGAAACGGTCTCCCGAGAAGCAGAGTCTTGACCTGATGATACTTTGCCTATCAGTTGACAAGAGAATTCTACCTCACCCAGGGGAGTATCTCTCGGTAGAGTGTGTGACATATTGGAATTGTTTTCTACAACAATCTGATATTTTCTTTTTTCGTTCGTAGCGTTTACGAAATTGCCTATATATATTCCCTGTGGTAAATCCATACTCTGGGAAAATAAAAAGAGAGAGCTAGTGCCTAATTTATCACCCTGCTCTTTTAATGTGGCCTCTACAACTTGAGAAGATCTAGGGGCAATTAAAACCTTCCTAACTAGAGTCATGGCTACGTTGACCGTTGACTCTTGGCTCGTCGGTAATAACCCATCTTGTTTAACTTCCTGATTACCTTCCAGTTTGTCACGGGTAAGGAATATAGTTTTAGAGCGGCCATCAAAAATAAACTCGTGTTTGTCTGCGGCGTCCAGACCCAATATACATGATTCTGATATACCGTTCGTGACGATAAATTCTTGGTCTAGTAAATTGGCTCCGTAAACAACTGGTAGGGAAACTAACCCTAACGTGAACAATTTTTTGTTGTGCACATCGTATAGTTCTACGTCGGACTCAGAGCAATTCACTTGCTCTTCCAACGCTATCCGATTAAAAATATCTATATGTAAAAGGCTCCGCGCTGCACCCGTATCGAATAATGCTTTGAACGGAATATCGTGAATTTTCACAGAAAGTCGAGGGGCTGCTGATTTACTGAAAGCTGTCATTTTTGCGACTGATGGTATGGTTTTGGGGCTTAATGACCTATTCTCCGTTAACCCCATTTTACGGCTGGCCTTTATTCGTTTCCCTGGTTCGGTGAAGCGTCAGTTTCGTTAGGCTTAATTAAGTTTTTCTTCTCGGGGCAAAATTTCGTTACGTGGCCTACTTGTTGACAAAAGTAACAGGTAGGTGGCGTCTCTGGTGTCGTTTGCCGTTTTATAAATCGAAAGCAACTTTCGATGCTGTGGTTGGTGAGGCCGCAGTTTGAGCAGCCAGCGGCATTTTGCGTTGCCCTATTTCGTTGGAAAGGTTGCTGACCTGAGTTATTTTCGTTAGGTCTGCCGAAAGTGTTTCCGACTGGTTGTCGGAACCCGTTCATTGGGCCTTGGTGGTTGAAACTGTTTTGGGGGGCGTGGTTTGAGAAATTTCCGTGTCTTGATTGGTTCGGGGGATAGCTGAAGTTATTTCTGAGTGGTTGACGTATCTCATTTGTTTGGCGAATGCTAGCCTGCATGATGCTGCCGAGGTTTGTTATGACGTCCGTTAAACGGTCATTTTTTTCGCTCAAGTCGGGCGATGTGTTTGTTTCTTGTAGAGCAGGTTCAATGGCGGCTAATATCAGGCAGGATGCGATTGAGTTTATGTGTTCACTTTGTTTTTCGATTGCTTGTAGGATAGCTGTTTCGTTTTGAGTGCTAGCTACCGCGTTAACAAATATCCTTTTGTCTTTTTCTATTGTATCCGATTGGACGCGCTTTGCGTACTTCTGTGTGATAGATACAAGTTCTTCGAATGTTGATACCGATTTGTGTCTTACGATGTTTTGAAGTTCTGGTTCCAGTCCTTGCAAAAATTTTTGTCGAAGTAATCTTAGCTGCGTGGTTTTTTCTTCGGGTGTTTCCTGGTTGTTGGAGGGATAGGCACGTGTGTATAGCGTTTTAAGTCTGTAGACATAATTTAAAATATTTTCTTTTGGCTTCCGTTGTATCTCGTCGAATTGGTTTTGATAAAAGTCAATGTCTTCGGATCCATGGTAGTTTTCTTGAAAGAGTTTCTTGATATCTTCGTATTCGTAAGTATCGCTGGATTCCAAAATATTTTGTAGTAAGTCGTATGCTTCGCCTGACATTTTAGTTGACAGCATACTGATTATTTCTGCGTTGTCCCAGTTTGACATGGCTACGACGTTGTCGAAAAGCTTAATCCAACGATCGAAGCGAACAGCGGGGCTGCCTGAGAAATTTTGCAGTTGATTCAGCATGGTGATGGCTTCCCTGCCCTTACGGTGGTCATTTTTCCGGTAATAATTTGGGGGTGATGCCATTTCTTGGTTTTTTGTGATGTTTATGTTGTTGATTCCTTTTTCGTTAAATAAACACTCTTGGTCTTCGCTTTTCTTTTCGTCCCGTGTGACGTCAGTGGGTGAGTAATTGGTGCTGTTTACCCAAGCTTCTTTGTGTGTGTTGTTCTCGAGAGTTTGATAGCTCGCTTCTTTCGGGTAAGGCGTATATGCCTCGGTTCGTTTTAGAGTGTCAGCTGGGTTTGTATCAAACCAGAGACGGTGAGGATTTTGTGTCTTTTGTGGGGGGTAATAAACTGGTCCGTACGTATTTGGAAAACGAGGGATCGGATTCTGATCTTCAAGGGTGACGGCAGGGGTGTAACGTGGTTGAGGGCGAACAGGGGTTTGATCAGTTGACTGAATTTTGTACAAAATAGCGTGATCCCGATCCGGTGTTTTGTGTTCAGTGTTATTGCTAGGGTTTCGATTGGATGGATGAGAGAGTAGGTTCCTTGTCGTGTCGTGTGTTTGGTACTCGCTTCTTTCCGGAGCGCTGTGGTGTAAGTCTGCGCTACGACCGCGAATTGGTCCGTTTTTTTCACAAAGTGGAGAATGGATCTTATTTCGTTGACTGCAGCGGTCACAAATGCACACAAAAGGGCTGTCAGCTTGCTCGCTTCGTGCTGCCAGAGTTGTAGAGCTTTCGTGAGTTTCTTCCTTTCCGTGAGTTTGGTTAAGTTGTGCAATAGTTCTGAAAAGTGGGGCTGGAGTGGAAAGTGGGAATGATGGTCGCACGTCTCTAGATATGCACGCTGAATGGCCTGTCGGAGGGGATGGATTTGCTGTTTGGATGGGGTGCTCTCTAGCTCCGTTGTTATCCAATCGATTATTGCACTGGCTTGTGGATACGCGGGGCGTATGTGTTTCAGCTCTTGCCGGAGTAGATGGGCGTACTGTTTGTGCAATGTCGCAATCCTCGTCGTAGTGTTCCACTTTTCCATGCGCGGAAATTGTTCTTAAAGGGTATTCTATGATATCGGGGCTTATTTCGTCTCCGCCGATAGCGTTGCTGTGTTGGCTTAGTGCTGTCAGGATGTGTTCGATTTCGATGTAGGGCGTGAAAGGTAGGGGATTATTGATGGCGTTTGTGGTGGAGTTGAGCGTGTTAAGTGTAATGTTTCCTTGGGGAGTACTGGTATTTGGTGGTGGAATATGGAGATGCCCTGTGAGACGGTCGACTAATTCGAAAAATGAGTTGCTAGTGGGCGGGGGAAGGTCTGAAGTGTTTGGAATTATGGTCGAGAGTGCTTTTTCGATAGTCTGGTTGTCTAAACGATCTTGGTGGAATGTGGTTGCCTCGTTATTTATTACACAGATATTTTGTATTGGCTGGTCGGTGTTAGTTTCGTCGGATGGGGTGTTATTTGTTAGGAACTTGCTGTTTGCTGGGTCCGTTTTTTCACTTACTGAATTGATCGTGGGCGTTGTGTTTGCACTATGTGATTCAGGGATGACAGTAATTTGCGGGGTTTGGGAAATAGTGCTTAATTGCGCAGTTATGGTTTCTGTTTTGGTACTGCCTTCGTTGGAGCTTTCGGTACTTATTGATAAATTGGTTAGATTTGTCACTTTTTTGGGTGTAAAGAAATTTGCAATCCTGGTTATTAGTGACGGATTTACGTTGTCAGTGTTTTGGATGCGTATCTTCTTAGATCGTAAAATAGCCTCAGGATTATCTACTTGCTCTAAAGGTACGTAATTTAGCGTTGAACGAGTAGGTCTCTTATGGGAAGGAGGAAAATTGTGAGGAGTGTACGTATTAGGCTGAGTCAGATCAGCCGTGAAAGGTGGAATTTCAGAGAGTTCAACGGGAGCGTTATCAGTCTTATTAGATTTTTGGAAGAAGGTACGTCCAGTTTTAGGCTTAGCACCCGTATACAGTGACATTGTAAGTGAGTTCGAAAACCGCTGCCACCAGATGTAAAGGAGTACACGACGTTGTCATGTTGTCTCCAATACGGAAAAGTTTAATTTAATGCGGCGTCTTTACTCACAATGTCTTGTATACTTAGCAAGCATAGAACAACACGCACACAATAAATAAAAAGCCGTGTATTATAAACCGATTTGCAACAGGTCGCCGTAGAATAATTAAACAAGCTCGTAAATTGAGGGAAGAAGACTCATGACACTTTAAGGTTACCAATGGGTACTAACTTCAAGGCATAGACGTAATAAAGTAATATTCAATCAGCTACTTAGTGATTACTTAAAGGGTACTTATTCTGCGGCTTGCAAGAGTTACGGTAGCGGGCTCGGCGGGAGAACGGCAGAGGCCTAAGTTGGCACACGGAACAGGCAGAGTAGATCTGACTGACTTTTGGGAGTTTGCGGTGACTTTTTATATGTTAGTCATCATCCCGTCGGGGACATACGGATCAATGTTAAGGTATAGGCGGACGAAATCGGGCGGTATCGGGCGATTTTGGACGTCACGAAGAGGTAAAGGCGGACAAATTCGAGCGGTATCGGGCGAATTTGGACGATTGTTAAAAATAGGCCAGGCAGTTTCGGGCCGTTTCGGGCAATTCCCAACAGACAAAAATATATCTATTTTTAGCTACCGCAGGTTAAGGCCGTTTTGGGCGGCTTTGGACAAATCATAAAAGTTTCTATTTATAACGGGCATGCCGAGACTTGTTCTCTCCGCTTGTTATATTTTCTAGAAAGTCTAATAACTAGGTCAACTAGTGGGGTATTAAGTTAAGGAGAGTTTAAGAATTAAGGTCTTAGTTTAATTAAGCAAAATAAAAGGAGCAAGAAGGGGCTTCGCTTGGCGTTTCGTTACATTAGAATACGTCGTCTCTCGTTTACCTCTACGAATAAGAAGTACCTGGGGCGTAACAGTGTATCGGATGACTCCAACACGAGCTACTCTCAAGGATCTAGCAAAATGGATAGACGAGATGGTGATGGGCGAATTGATGACCAGGCCGTCTACTCATAGATCACCAGCTCCACAGAAGGAAAAGAAAGTGGGAAAAGCTAAGCCTTCCACCAAACCAACTCCTCTCTTTGGTAAAGATCCTGTTGTTTTTCACACCTGAACATCTCCACCAGTCAAAAAACCGCAGCAAAGTCCTCCCTCTGAGGAGTAATTCGTCATCGCTGAAGAAAGGCGTTATTAATAAGTGCATTTATTGTGATAACGCTCATTCCATAAAAACCTGTTCCACATTCAAAGATCTAGATGTTACAGCTAGAATGGAGTGGGTAAAAGAGAAACGATTATGTTTTAGGTGTCTGATTGGAACACATCGGGGAACTGAGTGTCTGCAACATTGGGAACTGTGGTCAACGAAACAACCCTCTATTGCACGGAGCGCCTCGAGTTTATCCCGCGAATGCTTCAACAACTAAAAATGCAGGTCAGCCATCAGCAAAATCATCTGATGGTCGCGCAATGACCATTAAAAACAGGGATACGGCTATCAACACTTCCCTAGCTATCGTTCCTGTGTGACTTTAAGCTAACGGGGTGGAAATAGAAACTTTCGCTTTTCTAGATCCAGGGGCGACCGTTAACTTAATGCGAGAGGATGTAGCTAAACAGCTCAAATGCAAAGGGAATGTCAAGAATGTATCCTTTGGGCCGTTTCACGGCCAAGACCCACAGTTTCAATCAACTACGGTTAGTCTGACTGTTAAGGCTCGTGATAGATCTTTCGAAGCGGATTTAAAGCAGGTGTCTACTGTGCCGACTTGGTACCTAAAGTTACCATGCCCACCAAAGGAGTTAATGGAGATCAGTCGTTACCCTCATCTCAAAGACGTCAAACTGGTTGATGTTGGAGAACCAACCATCCTTATTGGAGCGGGAAACCAATGGCTGCACTTACGTCTCGATGAAAGACTACCTCCTGTTGGAACCGACGCTCCCTTTGGTTTATTGACGCCATTTGGTTGGGCTTGCGTTGGCGATCTAACATTAAGGACACAGCAACATGATTCAACGGTTTGTCGTTCAAACAAACCCTTGCTGGCGGTGCAAAACTCTGCTAACAATGTACAAGAATCACCGATGGAAGCATTACTTTTGCGCCAAGTTGAGAAATTGTGGGAAACGGAAAGCTTTCCAATTGTAACTCCAGTTCAACCGCTAGAATCAACCGAGGATAAACTAGCGAGGAAGAAATTCGATGCAACTATTCAATTCGACGGAATCACGTATGAAGTAGGTCTATCATGGGTTTCAGACGATATCGCACTACGCGATAATTACAATAGTGCATTGCGTCGGCTTTTTTCTATCGAAAACAAATTCACGCACAATTCTAATTTTGCTGAGAGATACAAAGCCGTAATCGATGACTATGTGGCAAAGGGATTCGCACGGCCTCTCAAAGAAAGTGAATTGAAGAGCACCTTTGGGAGAAAGTTGTACGTTCCCCATCATGGAGTCGTAAATCCTCGGAAACCTGAAAAGGTTAGAGTGGTCTCCGATGCTTCGGCGAAGTATCAAGGAGTTGTGCTCAACGAAGTGCTCTTAAAGGGTCCCAATCTCATCAATGACATAGGTGCTACTCTTCTACTTTTTAGTTCCTATCTGGGGATATTCAACAAATGTTTCTTCAAGTTGGCGTGAATAATGAAGATCGCTCTGCTCTACGATTTCTATGGCGTCCACCTGGCTCTCGAAAAAGACCCACCGTATATGAAATGCATTGACAAATCTTTGGATCAGTTTCATCCCCTTTCATCTGCTCCCAAGTCCTACGACATATCGCTGGCCTACATCGCGAAGAATTTTCTGAAGCCGCTGAACGAGTCTACAAGAACTTCTATGTAGATAACCTTCTGGGTTCTTTCACCTTCAAAGATTCTACAGCATTGCTAAAAAAGGGAGGATTCCATCTGAACGAATGGCTCTCTTCATCTCGACGGGTATTATCACGTGTACCAGAAGGTGATCGTAATCAGCCTCGCCTGAATTTGGATCAAGAGGATTTGCCCACGGAGAGAACCTAAGGTGTTTTATATGACAGCGAAACTGACAGCTTCATCTTTGATTTTAAAACCGACGTCTAAGCGAATACTAAGCGTCGGATCTTGAATGCTGTGTCTACCTCGTATGACCCACTGGGGTTTTTATCAACAGTGATCCTTAGCACAAAAAGAATTCTACAAGAATTGTGGCTTGTCGGTGTTGACTGGGATGACCAAGTTCCCGAAGTAATTCAACACCAGTGGAACAAGTGGACTACTAATCTTAGCAAACTCGAAGCGTTCAAGATCCCACCAGCTTTATCTTCGTCTAGTGACATCCAAGACATTCAGCTGCATGCCTTTTGCGATGCATCCACCGTTGGGTTTGACTCTGTGGTATATCTACGAGTAACCTATCGCAATAATATCGTCACCCTAAATTTCGTTACGTCATAGTCCCGCTTGGCACCCCTTCGTCCGCTGGCCGTTCCGAAATTAGAACTCCAGGGAGCAGTTGTGGCACTACGCCTTGTGAAGTTCGTCCAATCGACCCTTCGTATTCCAATCAATCAAATCATCTATTGGTCTGACTCTAAAACTGTCCTTCAGTCACACTACTCTAGGCACTCTAGGGAAACAAAACCCCCCCAAAAAATACCCAGAAAAATCCCTAAATGTATTTTTTCTAAATCCCTAAATTTTACGTTAGATTTTTCAATAACTGTTCAGAAATTTATAATCCTTATAATCATTACCCTTTCAATAAAAAAAAACTAGAAAATCTAGGTCTTGTTTGTTGGCTGTAGTCTAGTCTAGTTTAAATGTTTAATTACACCGATTCACAATTTAGATGTGTGTTTTTGACCGCGATCGACCACTTGGTAGCTCGTATAACATGTCTTTTTTTTTAAGTGGGAATAGCAATTTGGCACCAGTGGTGCCATATCTATCACTCACTAACCATGAAATCCTTAACAACCAATCAGCTAATGTGACAATTTTTTTAAATCCCTTATATTTTTAAAATCACCCTAGACAGACCCTAGACCCTAGATTTGGGAATCTTCCCCCCTAGATTAAAAAAAGGACCAAAATCTCCCTAAAAAAGGAAAAATCCCTAGAAGTGGCAGCACTGTGCGAAACGGTTGAATATCGCCTAAGGGCAACCGAAATTGTGAAACCACTATTAAAAATGTTATTGAATTTTGCATTTCACTTAGAAAAATAATAACGGTGTCCTATGCTTTTCTGATGAGAGTGTAACCCCGACAAGCATCTCATTAGCGCTCCACGCTAATGACAAACTATAAAAAAAGATATATAGTTCTTTTATGTCATTTAAAAGAAGACGATGATGAATCCCTACACTGACAGAACCGTTCTAAACTATTAGGAAAATTCCTCATCATTCATGAAATTATCAAAGAAACATTTTATAGCGATTGCAATCCCTATCCATGGGGGTATATCTAGGCAGTTGGGTAGCGATTGCAATTGCTATTTAGGTGGTATGTCTAGTCAGTTGGTTAGCGATTGCAATCGCTATTCAAGGGGCTATATAATATCAAAATTTCTTAAATCAATATGCTTAATAGCGATTGCATTCGCTTTTTAAGACATTTGGTTAGCGATTGCAATCGCTATCCAACAGGCTATATTATATCAGATCGGTTTATTCGCTAACCAACTACCGATATGAAATTACGCTTCTACATGTAAATAGAATCAAATACACTTGTATTCAATGTGAATACATTGTGATACCACGAGTTTTTACTTCTATGTGTAAACAGGATCAAATATCCTTGTATTCAATGTGAATGCACTAAGATATTATGAGTTTATACTTTTACATGTAAACAGGACAAAATATACTTGTATTCAATAGGAATACACTGTGATATTATGAGTTTATACTTCTACATGAAAACCGAATCAAAAATACCTGTTTTCAATGTGAATACATTGTGATATTATTAGTTTATACTTCTAAATGTAAACAGAATCAAATACACTTGTATTCAATGTGAAAACACTGTGATACCATGAGTTTTTACTTCGACATGTAAACAGGTTCAAATACACTTGTATTCAATGGCAATACACTGTGATATTACGAGTATATAGTTCTACATGTAAACAGAATCAAATATACCTGTTTTCAATGTGAATGCACTGTGATATTAGGAGTTTTTACTTCTACATATAAACAGAATCAAATATACTTGTATTCAACGGGAATACACTGTGATATTATGAGTTTTTACTTCTACATATAAAAAGAATCAAATATACTTATTTTCAATGTGAATACACTTTGGTATTATGATTTTATACTTCTATATGTAAACAGAATTAAATATACTTGTATTCAATGGAAATACACTGTGATATAATTAGTTTGTACTTCTACATGTACACAGGATCAAATATACTTGTATTCAATGGGAAAACACTGTAATATTATGAGTTTATACTTCTACCTGTAAACAGAATAAAATACACTTGTATTCGATGTGAAAACACTTTGATACCAAGAGGTTTTACTTCTATCTGTAAACAAGATCAAATATACTTATATCCAATGTGAATACACTGATATTATGAGTTTTTACTTCTACATGTTAAAAGAATTATAAATAACTGTTTTTAATATGAATACACTGTGATATTATGAGTTTATACTTCTATATGTAAACAGAATCAAATATACTTGTATTCAATGTGAATACACTGTTATAACATGAAATTTTACTTCTATATGTAAACAGGATCAAAAATATTTGTATTTAATGTTAATACACTGTGATATTATAAGTTTCGCTTCTATATGTAAATAGAATCAAATACACTTGTATTCAATGTGAATACATTGTGACACCACGGGTTTTTACTTCTATATGTAAACAGGATCAAATATCCTTGTATTCAATGTGAATACACTGCGATATTATGAGTTTACATTTCTACAAGTAAATAGAATCAAATATACTTGTATTCAATGTGAATACACTGTGATATTATGAGTTTACACTTCTACATGTAAGCCGAATAAAATATACTTGTATTCAATGTGAATACACTGTGACATTATGAGTTTACACTTCTACATGTAAACATAATCAACTATAACTGTTTTCAATGTTAATACACTGTGATATTATGAGTTTGAATTCTTCATGTTAACAGAATCAAATATACCTTTTTTCAATGTGAATACACTGTGATATTATTAGTTTATACTTCTACATTTAAATAGTATCAAATACACTTGAATTTATGTGAAAACACTGTGATACCACGAGTGTTTACTTCGATATGTAAACAGGATCAAATATACTTGTATTCAATTTGAATACACTGTGATATAATGAGTTTATACTTCTACATGTAAACATAATCACATATACTTGTATTCAATGTGGATGCACTGTGCCATTATGAATTTTTGATACCATGAGTTTATTTCTCTACATGTAAACAGGATCAAATATGCATGTATTCAATGTGAATACACTGTGATACCATGATTTTATACTTCTACATGTAAACAGGACCAAATATACATGTATTAAATGTGAACAAACTGTGATATTTTAAGTTTATACTTCTACATGTAAACAGAATCAAATATACTTGTATTCAATGTTACTACACTGTGATACCATGAGTTTTTACTTCTATATGTAAACAGGATCAAATATTCATTGAGAATACACTGTGATACCATGGGTTTTTACTTCTTTATGCAAGCAGAATCAAATATACTGGTATTCAATGGGAATACACTGGGATATTTTGAGTTTATGCTTTTACATGTAAAGATAATCAAATATACCTGGTTTCAATGTGAATACACTGTGATACCATGAGTTTATACTTCTACATGTAAAATGAATAAAATACACTGGTATTCAATATAGATACACTTTGATACCATGAGATTTTACTTCTATATGTAAACAGGATCAAATATACTTGTATTCAATGTGAATACACTGTGATATTATGAGTTTTTACTTCTACATGTAAACAGAAACAAATATACTTGTATTCAATGTGAATGTTTTGAATCCTACAACTCCGAAATAGCTAGAAGAGGCTTTGTCGCGATCAGTATTGTGCCATAGGTGGGAAGGGAGATAGGAGAACGTAGACAACGCAACGACAAGGAAAGAACACGTTTGGCGGCGTTAATTACAGACAAGAATTCGTCAGTTACAGTCGCGTCAATCGTTTTTCATGTAACAGTATTGTAACACTTAAATGTCAGTTTGATTTAACGTGTTCGTAAAATAATACAGGGTGTCGAAAACTTACTTACAGTATAAAGTCAGTGCGTATCGATAACATTTTGGTGCATCGACCGGGAAACGTGAATCCCAACGAACTGATCCGTAAATTGTAGTCGTCTTATCGCTCTGTATCGTCCACATCGTTTACGCCACAGCGCGCATATTCGTGCCGAAATTGTCTCTCAGTGAAGAGGATCTACAATTAAGCGTTACTTTTAGAACAGAACTTAATTAGACGATTTACGTTCACACGTGCTCTCCCTATAGCACCCTTATTCGTCTACGCACAAAGTACTGTCCTAATAACTTGATTGTCGAAAACCTTAGCTTGTACCCGTCTCGTCGACAGGCTCGTGTCTTAAATAACGTGTAACGTGTTACATTCGCAAATCAGTCCCGCGTGGCAGATCACGTATCCATTTCGCAAATTGCTCCCGTACGTCATCCGTTGTCATTCAAGCATGGCCAACGACGCCTTTACCCTTGAAGCTATTCAAGAAGAAGAACTGGAGGAGGAATTGGAAGAATGGCAAACGATCAACGATCCCGCTGAGCTAAAGCATTACCGTACTCAGGCAATGAGAATTCACATGAAGTCACTCAATCAAACTCTCCTTGCCGTCGGATGCTTGAAGATCTAAATGCAGTCAACGTATATCGAGTTGGCTTGGTCCGTGTATACGACATCGTTGAAAAAATTCACCGTCGCTAAGTGGAAATCTGTAAGTTCTACGGCGAAGAGTTGGACAGAGAAACCAGCTGGGGAATTGATATTCCTATCAAACATTCGAATGCATTAGCTGACGTGGCCAACTCCATACATTCCAATCAGGCCCGCGCAAGATCAGTTGCAGGTTCCAGCCGCAGTAGCACTTCTAACCGTTCATAAGCCTTATCGACACGCCGTAATCTTCAAGAGGCAGAGCGGCTAGAAAAGGTAATGCAATTTAAGATTCAACAAGAAAGAGCTGAAGCCTTACAAGAAGCCGAAGAGGATGAACGTATGCAGCAGTTCGAAATTGCCAGGAAGGCAGAGGAAGAACGTATGCAGCAGTTGGAAACCGCTAGAAAGGCAGAAGAAAGACTGGTTGAAGCAGCACGTAAGGAACGACAATTGTAAATGGAGCTGGAGAGGCAACGCTAGACTGGCTCCTTGTTACGCAAACAGCTCGCAGACGAATTAGCAGTTGCCGAAGATACCGATGAAATAGAAACGTCCGGGTTTAATTTAAAAAATGTCTGGAAACCTTTTGTCTTCCCATCTCATCCACCTGCTACGCTTATCCCAAATTTCCGTATACCGTGTGGGACATCAACGTCAACGCAACCATGCTCTCAATACGAGCCGGCTGCGTCTGAACAGCCGTCTACGTCCGACCAGCAGTCTTCGTTGATTCCCAAGCTAAATGCCAACGCCTTAAGCTATGTACCACCAAACGTATTCAACCAGCCAAATCCAAGTATAGCTCAGCAATTTACCTCAAGCGCTCGTCCGTCACTGATTCCAACAACCACGATGTCAGCGGTACCCGGCAACAACCGAGTTACGAAACAAACATTTCCGCCTCAAAGACCAGTTTATGCTCTACAACCAGCGGTGTATTCTAATGATGCCTGGATATTTGCCTTGAATCGTCATGACGCACCTCCGACATTTCGTTCGTCATCGAGACCGCCGAAAGCTGAACCACCGAAGTTTGACGGCAACCCGAAAAACTGGCCTATGTTTATCCAGTCATTCAAGGTTCAAATTCACGACACAACCTTCAGCGATGCTTCTTGTCAACATCATCTGCGTGCAAGCTTGACGACCGAAATTCAGAACAATCTTGGCGATGTTCTACTCAACCCTGGATTATACTCCTTTGCATTCAAAGAGCTGCATCGGAAGTTCGGAAATCCAAGAATCGTTTCAACCACATGCTTTTCATCTATCTTAAAGCTACCTTCGTTTAAAGATAGCGACTACGAGTCGTTAAAGCAGTTTTCGTCCACACTCCGTTCAGTCGTCGCAACTTTGCAACAGGGTGGATATGGACTGGAACTACACAGCAGCACAACTTTGGCTCAATTGGTTGGAAAATTACCGCCCACCTTACGCAGTAAATGGGCCGAAGTGAGCTTTTGAATTCAAGATAGATTGCCTACGATACTCGACCTGGACACTTGGCTCGATGACGTTACCATGGCGGAATACTTCGTCCGTGTTGGCGTCAACCACACACCCCAGCAAGGCAGTCATCTGAAAACTCAAGAAAACGTCAACAGGTCGTCGAACGAAAAACAGAAGAAATTGACAACGACTCCCATGGTCTTTTCTACGACCGTAAAAATTGCGTCCTGCCCACATTGTGGCTGTGCTCATCGCCTTTACCTCTGTGAGAAGTTTAATACCTTAAATCCCACGGAACGATCAGAAAACGTCATAGAAAAAAGATGCTCTTACCGTCGTCTCGACGACCGCCATCTAAGTTCCGAGTGTACGAAGGAAAAGAAATGTGGAACGGATGAGTGTAAACGTCTTCACCACCCTTTTCTCCTTGGGGCATCCAGGAGGTAGCCGAAAATGCTCGATCGAGCCAGTTGTCATCCTCATCTCAAGAATAAACTCATAATATCACAGTGTATTGACATTGAGTACAGGCATTTTTGGTTCAGTTTACATGTAGAAGTATAAACTCATATTATCACAGTGTATTCATATTGAAAACAGGTAAATTGGCTTCTGTTTACATGTAGAAGTATAAACTCATAACATCACATTGCATTCATTGATATTTTATATATTCATTGGATTCAAGTAAATTTGATCGCGTTCATATAGAAGTAAAAACTTAAGGTATCCCAGTGTATTCACATTGAATACAAGTATATTTGATTATGTTTACATATAGAAGTATAAACTCATAATATCACAGTGTATTCACATTGAAAACAGGTATATTTCATTCTGTTTACACGTAGAAGTATAAACTCATAATATCACAGTATATTCACATTGAATACAAGTATATTTCATGCTGTTTACATATAGAAGTAAAAACTCATGGTATCACAGTGTATTGAGATTGAATACAAGTATATTTGATCCTGTTTATATATAGAAGTAAAAACTCATAGTATTACAGTGTGTTCACATTGAATAAAAGTATATTTTATTCTGTTTACATGTTGAAGTACAGACTTGCCGCGATCGCGCTCAAAAAATGATCGTGATCTCGATCACGATAAAAATATTGATCGCCGATCCGATCGTTTGAGATTGATCGGTGATCGGATCGGCGATCAAAACAACACATGCTCACAAAGTTAAGACACAGGTTTGTCTTGGTTTTGTAATAATTTCTGCGTTAGTTGCAGAGACTATCAAAAAAAAAAGTCTAATTTAAATTGTTTATTTACCGCATTCTCGTACAGGATCGTCGTGAGGAAGGAAGAAATACACTTTCAAATGATGGTAAGAGACAAGGGTTCTAGTCTTGGTTTCCCGAAGAGCAGAACAACACACTAGTTGAGGGAAGAAGGGGCCGTCTAAGAATCTACTTGTTTCTGTTTTTTTGGTCCTGTTTGTTACCTTTCGGGTAGGCTTTTCTGGCTAAGTGTCACTTTCTTCGAGGTCAAATTTAAAGGAAGCAGTATATGGTCTATTTTTGGCCTTGCCCTAGTGAACAGTAAGGGGGAACATTCTAGACTAGCTAGATGGGTTTCCGATTGGAGGTCACGAGTAGAAAGTCATTCCCACGGTCAACTCCCTGCATTGCTTTGTGACAATAACAAGGGTTACCCTGAGAACGTTGAACTCTCAAGGTTCTTTGCAATCTGAGAGATCAATTCTTTACATCACCCCCCCCCCTCCTCTTTTGTTGCGTACCGCAACAATCGGTACCAGCTTCTGCATTTTATTTTCCTCGAATGATGTGTGGATCCTACGCTGATGACACGGGTACGATGTTTCAGTTTCCTGAATTAGACTTCGTCTATTTGTCGTGCTCCCGAGGTGAACCATTCAGCCGGCATACATTGTGAGTGTTATTGCAATGCTTTTTTTTTTTTTTTTTTAGGGAACTGTGTATACGTTTGATCTCTTTTGCATTCTGAATCGTCATTTCCTTCGAAGACCCATTTCTACTTAGGAGATGAAAAATGGAACATGGTTTGAAATATGTAAGCAAATCCGACACAAGCAATTATACGGTTAAGTCTAGAAGAGTGTTTAAGGAGGGTACAGGAATAGGAGTATTTGATTATAGGGACACAGTGGCGAATTTATTGTATTAGACATAAATTAGCTCAATTATGTGGGAGGATTGATTCGATTTTCTTGGAGGAATGATTCGGCTTCTGGCTGATTAGGGCGTTGGCGGTTTCGCTGTCTCTTCTTTCTCCGTGGGGGCTCTGTCGATCGTTTTGAGGCTGTGGATTGGGTTGAATATGAACTGGTAGGAGGCATAATGATTTGGATCGGTGGTGGTGTGGCTGTTGCAGTAATGGCTGGTGGTGTTTTGTTGAAGCAGTTGAGTTGAAATATTTTTGACATGATTGGGAAGGCTTTGAGTAGGAGGGATCCGATACCACAAAATCTTACAGCGAATACTGAAATCATCCCAAAGCCTGAAATGGCTCCGAAATTTTTTATCCAACCCCCCATTTTGGCTACAAAATCTACGTGAAAGGCATCGCTATGGCGAATTAGGACATTGGAAGTGAGAAGTTCTTTTGTGTTGTCTTCTGAGTGATGCTCATGAATGGTGGCGAGAATGTCAGCCATTACCGACGCATGACTCAAAGGGCTATTTTGAATTGCTGGTTGCATTTGCAGGAGGGTTGCTAGAGTATTGTCGGCTTCGAATTTCTCTGTTTCAATGAGTTTTCTACCTTGAACTTGGATGTTTGCAAACACCGGAATCCATTCTCCATTTTTGTGAGCGTGAGTTTTTCCGTTAAAATTTACAAAATTTGAATACCAATAGCAGTTGGTGAAGGATACGAGCTCCCAACCTTCGACTGCAATTGTAAAATTGAGATAACGTGGTTGAGGACCACATTTTGTAAATTCTGTGTGGGAGGTTACATTTTGTTCTCTACATTGTAAGACTGAAGCTTGGGCACCGTTGGCTACTAATTTTGAACATTTTGGAAGTTGCATGTGAGTAGCTGCTAACCAGCCATTGTACTGAGCGCTTACGATTACGCTGTGATGGTTCATTTTTCGGTTTTCACATTGTAACCGACGAATTTCTCTTGCCAGTCTATTCTCGTAGTCTAATGCTATGTCTCTGGTGTATTGGACATGGGCTGCGGCTTCAATTTCTGCTTTTATTGTTGAGGCAACCTGTTTGACCTGTGCATTTATTGTATTACTGCTGGTTTCCTCTTGTTTTCTACCGTCGCATTGGAATCGAATTTCACAAAATCTCCTGTTAGGGGTGCCATGTTAATTGCTACTAATGTTTACACTTTGTAACTGCCGCTTTCCGCAGTAAGCGAGCATTGTTGTGTTGATGAGAAAGTCTGTTTGGCTGTGTTTATCCTGTAAACGTTTGATCTCGGGATTATTTGTTTTAAAAAGCTGTCCTTCTCCGCTTCTTACTAACTTAAGCTCGCAGTTCTTCTTGTCTTTATATGAATAATCCCAGATTAAAGTAACGAAGTTAACGGTTGCTGTCCCATTCAAGCTGCCTGAAAGTGTTCCTAACGGAGAATTGATTGTGCAATTGTCGCATTCCGTTTCTAGAGCTACTTCTTCAATTTTACAGTTCAGAACCTTATGGGTTATTGTTCTCATCCACAATGGTTGTATGTTAGGATACAGGTCGTATGTAAATTTTCGTGTCCCCGCCGGATTTATTGCGTAGTCGCCACATCTTCTTCTGAATTTTTTCATTTGTTTGAACATTTCTGGAGTAGCTACTGCTGGCCATTTGCTTTGACCATGTGTATGCCAACCAAAGAAATCTGTGTTAACTGAACGATGGGCATACCAGACGCTACACATATATCCCAGGAATCGTTTAACTTCTGGTAAGTGGGACAAGAGGGTATATATAACCTTTTGGGGGGGATGGATCATAGCGATATATAATATCGCTTTTGGAGGGGGATGGATCTTCTATAATCTGGCAATTTTCGTCGCCGAAGTTCAAGAATCCTTTAATTTTTGCCTGACTACAGTCGCATATCGTAGCGTTCATGCCAATGCTGTTTGAAGGCAGGTCAATAGTACTACCAAAAATAAACTAAGGAGAAAGAGAAAAAAAATTATGAAATTGGTTGTTATGTGAGAGGAAAAATATAATAAGACATGGTGGCGTATTATAGGATTAATAATTATGGATTCCTACTCCTACTGAGTCGAGGCTTCATCGTACCTAAGCGATAACTTCAATTTTTTGAATTTCTGAAAAACTCCGTCGTGCTTCGTTCGATTTGAACGAAATTTGTCTCGCGGTGTGTTATTTGTTCACGAATCAGCTATGGCGTACAAAATTATAACACAAAATATATGAATATTTTTGTTGTTTTTTTTTTTATTAAGGGACTAAATTTCTATTCCTAGTGAGGAGAGGCTTCTATGTACCTTTACGCGCTGAATTCAATTTTTTGGAATTTCTGAAAATTCCCGCACGCTTCGTTCGATTTGAATGAAATTGGTCACAATGGATTTGTTTTTCACGAATCAACTATGGTGTGCAAAATTATAACACAAAATATTGTAACGTTTAGAGAACGACTTTGTCCTCCAACAGACCTTTCCTCAGTTTTGGTTTCCTCTTCCATTTTAGCTTGTGCCTGGTGACTGTCACCTTTGTTTGTCTTTTTATACTGAAAGTATTGAAAGAGATTTTATGTTATTATTTTTTATGCTTCCATATCAAAGTCCTTAAACTTATCGGGAAGACGGGTTGCGACTCGTGTTCTTTTTTCTCGTTGGGTACCGTTTGGTTGTACTGGTTTTTTGTACGTTAGCTTCTTCGTACCTAGTCTATTCTAGGTTCTGCCGGATATGCTAAGGAACTTTATTTTCTAAAAAAAGGTTGCCGTAGCCAAAGGTGCCTGGTTGTTGACTTGTTTCAGGACTTGCCTTAATTGGACTATTTTCCTTCTCGAAATCCAAATTTTCTGCTTCGTCTTCGTCGGATTCTTCTTCCGGTTCCTCGTCCGACTTGTCACCATTAGACGATTCGTCAGACAGTCTTATCGCTCGTAACTCGGTCGTTCTCAGATCGTCAAAGTCAACACATTCCTCATCACGACATACCATTCTTTCGGTTAATGCTTTTAACCGATTTACATGGGTGAGTTGAGTTCTCGCGCCATTGTAGGAACGTATTTCTACAGTTCCATTCGATTTGACTTTGGAAATTCTATATGGACCTTGATATCTCGGATTGAGTTTTTTGCTCGTGCCTATCTTAGTCACTCTTACGTCTAGCAGTACTCTGTCTCCCAGTTCAAAGTTGTTTTCTTTTGCCCTCTTGTCATATTGAATTTTTTGTCTTACTCTGGCGTCTAATAAATTTTTTCTTTCTAGTGCGAAACCCTCTCTTAGTCGTTTCATTTCCTGACTTTTATAATCTTGCGGAGTGATCAATTCTGCTTCTGGGATTAAAAATCTATCGACGACCATATTTGGGTCTTTTGCCATTATTAAAAAATAGGGGCTCTCCATTCTGGATGAGTGAACTGAATTTCTATACGCCGACGCCATAGGTCCCAATACCTTTTCCCAATGTTCATAACCATCATCTATATATTTCCGAATAATTTCTACTACGGTTTTGTTGAAGCGCTCTTTCATACCATTTGATTGCGGATGATAGGCTATCGAAGTCTTGTATTTAGTTTTCAATTCTCTACACAAACTGTTGAACAGTTGGGAAGTAAAATTGGAGCCTCTATCAGTAATGATAATTTTGGGTGGGCCGTTATACAGTACAATCTTGTCCATTAAGGCTCGGCAAATCGTTTCGTCCGTTTGGTTCGGCAAAGCTACGACCTCCGTCCATTTTGAAAAAGCATCGGTCATCACCAATACATATTTATTTCCGTTCAAGGATTCGGGTTTGATTGGCCCTAGAAAATCCATACCTATAACTTCAAATGGGGTCGTCGCTATTTCAAGAGGATTCAGAAACGCTCTGGTTACCACGCGTCTGTGTAATGCACAAACTTCGCACGATTTGCAATAATTTTTTATGTCTTTTAACATCTCTGACCAATAGAATGTGTCCCTAACTCTAAAGTATTTGCGTAGAAACGCTAGATGTCCCGCTAAAAGAGAATTGTGGTATTCTTAAACTACAGTTTTTCTCAGCGAATAGAGTACAACAGTTTGTTATTGTACATATTTTCTTCTTTTCTTTGAGGCAGGATAGAAATCCCTTCTCAAAACTCCGCTGTCGATTCGAAAAGTTTCAATTTCTTTCACCCAATCAGGGTTCTCTAGCTCATCCATTTCTGATAGAACTCCTTCGCTCAAATAATTCATTATCTTTGCGCATAGCTTGTCTTTCTTCTGCTCTTCTATAAATTTTTTTGTAAAATCTGATAGTTCCCCGGTTGTTACAACTCGGATAAGGGAGAAAAAATCAGCATTGCTATGTTCTTTTCCAGGTTTGTATCTAATTTTGTATTTTGCTGCGAACGCAATCGACCACCATCCCAACCTACTATTCTCGTCGTTGTGAGTTTCCAGCCATTGTAGTGGTCTGTGATCGCTTACGATCTCAAAGCTTTCATCTTGTATGTAATGGCGATATCTTTTTATCCCATAAACAATTGCAAGTACTTCACGCTCTATTGCGGAATAGTTGCCTCAGCATTGTTTAGATGTCTACTGGAATACGCAATGACTACTTCTTGGTCATTTTGAATCTGGCTTAAGACCGCTCCAATACCATAGTTACTTGCATCCGTGAAAATTAAAAATTCCTTGTTAAAATCAGGGAATGCGACAATAGGCGGTGTTATGAGACATTCGCGAAGTGTCTTAAAGGCTTTTTGTTCCTCTTCCCCCCATTTAAAATTACTGTTTTTATTTTCTTCTTTCGTCATTACTGTTACTTTCTCCCCCTTTTTGTTAACTCTGTTTTTTGGTTTTTTTGTAAGCTCAATTAACTGGTTTGCTATATCTGCAAAGCTTTTTATAAAACGCCTGTAATAAGACGCAAGTCCTAAGAATGATTTTATTTCTAATATGGTTTTCGGCCATTCGTAATTTTTTAGTCGCTCAATTTTTTCTGGATCGGGGGTGATTCCACTTGCTGAAATTACATGCCCCAAATACTGCACGGATTCACTCATAAATTTACATTTTGAGGGACTAAGTTTTAGATTAGCTTTTTTTAATAGATTGAAAATTCTTTCCAAGTTGTGGATATGTTCCTCCTTGGTTTTCGAAAAAACTATAATATCGTCCAGATAGACTAAACAGTTTTCGCCAATCACTGAACGTAACACAAAGTTCATTAAACGTTGAAATGTCCCGGTGCATTTGTCAATCCGAATGCCAGTCGGTTCCACTCGTACAAATTATTATCAACTATAAAAGCAGTTTTTTCCTTGGAACTTTCATCCATTTCAATTTGCCAATAGCCTGATGCTAAATCAAGTGTACTGAAGTACTGCGGTCCATGAAGTAAGTCAAGGACATCATCAATTCTGGGTGGCGAACACGAATCTTTTTTTTGTTATCTGGTTTAGTTTCCTGTAATCTATGCACAATCTAATCCCCCCCCCTTTTCTTTTTTACTAAAACTACGGGTGCTGCCCATGGGGAAACGGGCGGCTTTATTATTCTATTAACTAATAACTCTTGCAAAATACTTTCTAATTCTTTTTTATTGTTGTTGTGAATCCTATAGGGTCTTAATCGTATGGGTCCTTGTCCTTCCGTGTTAATGTGGTGTTTAACTAGTCCTGTTTTTTCTAATTCGTCTGCTTAAGGTGCGAACATTGAAGATTTATTTTTTAAAAATTTAATCAAAGAAGCTCGGTCTGCTTCTGCCATTACTGAAGGTAAGTTTTCACTAAAATCTAATTCGATAGAAGATTGTTCTTCTGTCCCACTAAAGTTAATGCACTCTTTTTCTGTTCTTCCGAATTCCATTCTTCCAATTACTTGGAATTTTGGTATGGTTATCGGTTCATTGGTTTCGTTAATTAAAACTACGGAGAAAACTGTCAAATCGTTAACACTTCAGACGAAGGGGTCCACTCGTAACCCGCTGTGTAATCCCGGCCCTCTTTCTAAATAACATGTGATATTCAGAGGAAGTTTTCCGCCTTCCCCTTCGGATTCAACGACAGTGGCGCTAAAGGGCATGATCGTGATCCTCTGTCTTGTGATTATGGCTGGCGAAGAGGCCGTGTCTTCTTTGACACGGTATATTGTTCTCTCGCTCCCATCTATAATAAATTTGTGCTCATATAAAGCGTCTAAAGCTAAGATACAATCTTCGTTGATTCTATCCACGACAATGAAATCCTGCAGAAGATCATCGCCTAATACATTCATTTCGTGGGTAACTGTCCCTCTTGTTCTAAGTCTAGTATTGTCCACACCAAAGAGTTCTACCGGGGCATCAGTACTATAGTTTTTGATTTGATTTCCAATTCATTGCAAAATTTCCATTTTTATCAAGCTTCTACCCGCACCGCTATCCAAAAGGGCAAAAAAATGTGTGTCACCGACTTGTAGTCTTAGTCGGGGTATTTTATTTTTTCTACTTTCTCTGACTTCATTAACATTTTGTCGGGGCTTCGGACATGGTCCACCTTTATTCCCAACATTACAAAAGGTGGTTTTTAGTTTCCCTGTTCAAAAGGGTTCAATTGGCCTGAGTTATTTTGTAGTGGAGGGCCGTATGTTTGGTTAGGTTTTCGTTGTGGGTCTGGGCATTCACGCTGTACATGTCCATTCTGTTTGCATTTAAAACATCTAGGACCCCCTGGGCCCCAACTACACATCGCTGTTAGATGGGTATTGGTTTTGCAATATGCACAATATTTTGGACCTGGTGGATTCCAACCAGTTTGGTTATTTCAGTCACTTTGGGATGGTTGCTTTTGTCCAAATTGACCTTCTTTATTTTGTTGTTGAAATCTTTGAGGGTTTTGTTCAAATTGACTACTGCAGTTCTGTGTTAGTTGGGATTGCGGCATGGATCGAGTAGGGAAACCATCTTGGGCTTGAAAAGCGGGCTGGGAATGAAAACCTGTTTGGGAACGGAAATTTGTTTGGGTCTGTACTTTTACGACTTTATTCCATAATTAAGCCGTTTCCTGGTTTTGCAGCATTAACTCACTCATTAATTGCTGATTATTTTTTAACGTTACTTCTAAATCTGATAATTTTTCTTTTGTTTCGCTTGAAGAGCATGCATTTGAATTTGATGCGACAGCATTAATGAATTCTACGTTTCGTCTCTCTAATTTAGCTTCATTTAAGACGGCCGCACAATTCTCCGTTTCTTTTATCAAACTATCTAGATTCTTAAATTTTTTAAAGCTCATTCGTTCTCGAAGATTGTTTTTAAGTCCCCCCAAGAATTTGTCCATTATCAGCTGTTTTCTCATTTCGAGGTCTACCAATTTCCCCTCCCTTGTCGGGTAAGCAAATGAAAAAGTTTTTGTATGCGACACGCGTAATCCCTAATTGATTCTCCAGGGTTTCGTATACAATTGTTGTATTTGGTCAAGTAAATTTTTCTACTATCTCCTCCATGATACCGGTCTTGTAAGCATTGTTTTATTTTTGAGAACTCCTGCGCCTCTTTTGGATAGCGTAACTGAAAAGTCGTTACGCAGTCGGTCGCTGAACCAAAAAGTTTAGAGCACAGCAACTTTATTTTCCTTCCCTCTTCAAACTCTGAAGTATTCATTACTGCATCAAAATGTTTGATCCAGTCCTCAAATTTCGTCGAACCTAATCCATTAAAGGCTGGTACTTGAGCCAAGAGGGAGACGTCTGTTGTTGTTGATTTAACAATAGCTTTTGGCTTAAATAGTAGCTTTGATTTGTTTCTACTGGGCAAGATTTTTCTATCGTTTAGTTTTTTTGCTCTTCCTTAAATTTGTTCATTGATTTCGTTACGTGTTTTGCTGCGGCTTTGGCGCCTGCGTGCGCTTCTTCCTTTGAAGCTCCTCCCGCTTTCATGCAACGATACATGTGATCATAGTGGCTTTGATAATTCATTCTGGGTATTTTCTCTCCCAGTAGCTTCTTCCCTGTCTCGATTGATTGATCTAACTGTTTTGGATAGCTAGGAGCTATCGGCTTGTTTCTTTTTGTTTTTATTTCTCTTTCTTTTAAGCTCTTTTCTTTCCCTATTTGATTGAATGGATTGCCGTCCTCCTCCTCTTCTGACGTGAGATTCTCGTTATCTTCTTTTACCTCTTCTTCACTATCTATAGAGCTATCGCTTTCGTCCTCCTCCCTTCGTTGCTGAATCTTTCTCTTCCATCAATTTTGTTTCTTTGATTTCTGCAGATTTTTGGGTCTGAGCTTTGTGCTTGTTACGACTACTCCACCGAGTTGGTGGCTGTCCCTTAATGTGTGCCTTACGTGCCTTTCTTTTTGGTTGGCTTAATTCTGCCTGATTTTTATCTTCCTCGTCTACTTCTGGTAATTCTTCTTCAGATTTTGACTCCACGACTTCATTTTCTTCGACCTCAGATAGGTGTGGGTAAAGTCTCTCAGTAGGGGGAGGTGTTCGTCTTAATGCTTTTCCTTTTGAATTTTCCCATTGAGTGTCGTCTGCTGCTTGTTCGTCTTCTCTTGGCACTTCTTCGTCGGTTTCGTATTCTGTTTCTGAACTGCTTGTTTGATGGTATTCCGACTCGCTATTGTCTGGCCCTTCTGATTTTGCTTCTCCCACTTTCGGCGTTCGCTTAAATTGTTTAGGGGATAATGTGTTTAAGACTGCCTTCCCAATGTTTTTCAAAAAGGCTGTTGTACCTAATTTTTCTTTAGTGGTTTCTGACATTCCGCCCAAAATAAAAATGATCGTCGGTTGACCGTTCGTTTTTCTTTCTTTTTTCAATTATTTAAAGAAAATTGATGAAATGACAGAGAAGCGGTCGGGACTGCTATTCATTGTAAAAATTATTTCAAAAGATTGGCAGAGTGGGCTGTGAGTTACAAAACTTCTATGAATTGGGCAAAAAGATTATAAAAAGATTGGCAGAGTTGGCTGTGAGTCAACAAAACTGCTATGAATTGTAAAAAAAATATTCTAAAAAAGATTGGCAGAGTTGGCGTTGAGTTAACAAAACTGCTATGAATTGTGAAAAAAAGATTGCGAAAAAGATTGGCAGAGTTGGCTGTGAGTCAACAAAACTGCTATGAATTGTACCACAAGTTCGGATAATCGCTGCCACCAGTGTAATAGTTTCTGCGTTAGTTGCAGAGACTATGAACAAAAAATTGTCTAATTTAAATTGTTTATTCACCGCATTGTCGTACAGGATCGTCGTGAGGAAGGAAGAAATACACTTTCAAATGATGGTAAGAGACAAGGGTTCTAGTCTTGGTTTCCCGAAGAGCAGAACAACACACTAGTTGAGGGAAGAAGGGACCGTCTAAGAATCTACTTGTTTCGGTTTTTTGGTCCTATTTTTTACCTTTCGGGTAGGCTTTTCTGGCTAAGCGTCACTTTCTTAGAGGTCAAATTTAAAGGAAGCAGTATATGGTCTATTTTTGGCCTTGCCCTAGT